>NC_090034.1:101448499-101533499 GCF_037176765.1 Anolis sagrei
ATAATAATAATAATAATAATCTTTAGCACAGATATCAACATGGAGTTTGGTTTGGACAAATGTTCGACAGTGGCACTGAAGAAGGGAAAAACAATCAAAGTGAGGGCATAAATATGCCCAATGGCCAAGCGATCAAGTGTCACCAGCCAGAGGCCTATAAATATCTGGGCATACTACAGCTGGACAACAACAAACATGAACAGGTGAAAACTGTGGTCAGCAAAGAATACATTCAAAGGGTCAGAAAAATTCTCAAAAGCAAGCTCAATGGAGGCAACACCATCAAGGCCATAAACACCTGGTCCATATACCTGTCATAAGATGTACTGCTGGCATCATAAACTGCACGCAGGCAGAACTGGACAATTTGGACAGAAAAACAAGAAAACTCATGACCATTCATAATTCATTGCATCCTTGCAGTGATGTTGACCCGCTCTATCTGCCTAGAAGGTCTGGTGGCAGAGGACTTTTACAAGTCAAACAAGCAGTCGAAGAAGAAAAACACAATGCCCTGGGAGAATATGCCAAGGAAAGCCAAGAACCTGCTTTAATTGAAGTCAATAATCAGAAACTTCTCAAAGCACAGCAGACAAAGTGTCAGTACAAGAAAACTGCACTCCAAACCAGAGCTGACAGCTGGCACAACAAAGCCTTGCATGGGCAGTTCCTTGAGAAGATTGAAGGAAAAGTTGACAAGGAGGAGATCTGGTGATGGTTCATGAATGGAACACTGAAGAAGGAGACAGAAGAAGGCCTGGTTCTTGCAGCCCAGGAGCAAGCCACCAGAACCAATGCAATTAAGGCCAAGATCGAAAAATCAGCAGATGACCCAAAATGCAGACTGTGCAAGGAAGTAGATGAAACCATGGACCATCTCCTCAGCTGTTGCAAGAAAATTGCACAGACAGACTACAAAGACACAACTCTGTGGCCCAGATGATTCACTGGAACTTATGTCACAAGGACCACCTGCCAGCAGTAAAAATTGGTGGGATCATAAACCTGCAAAGGTCGTGGGAAATGAACATGCAAAAATACTGTGGGACTTTCGAATCCAGATTGACAAAAGTTTTGGAACACAATACACCAGACATCACGACTGTGGAAAAGAAAAAAGTCTGGATTATTGATGTTGCCATTGTGATTTTGTGATATGAAATCCAGCATATAGATCTCGTTTGCTGTGACATACTGTGCTTTTGTGTCAATAATAATAATAACAATAATAATATAATCATCATAATCACCCACTTTCACGGTTGCTTCTTATCTCCAAACTGCATCATGTCTCCAGCTGCACATCAAACCACTTCATTGAAAAATGCTAGGCCATTCAATGCTAATCAAGCGGGCCAATTGCTACATTCACCCCTACCTCAAACAGACAAACAAGTTCTTTCTCCCACCCTGGACATTATTCCACAGATATATGAACCCCATTTTCTTAGTTTCCAACAGACTTCACAACCTCTAAGGAGATGCAGGCGAAGCGTCAGGAGAGAATGCTTCTAGAGCATGGCCAGACAGCCTGGAAAACACGCAACAACCCACTTTTAAACATAGGCTAGATGACCATCCGTCGGGGGTGCTTTGATTGTGCTTTTCCTACTTGGCAGCAAGTTTGACTGGATGGCTCATGCAGTTTCTTCCACCTCTGTGATTCTCCTCTGACCCTGGGCAAGTCACACTTTTTCAGCCTCAGAGTAAACATTTGAACAAACCGTGTTAAAACCCTGGAATAGTTTCTCTTGAGGGCCATCGCAAGTTGGAAACAGCTTGAGAGATGCAACAACAAAACTAACAGTGAGCAATGCAAAGAGAAAAGGTCATGGCATTGCAAGCTGCTGCCTAGCTTGTTTTGCAACTGCATCCACAGGAGGGAGGGAGGGAAGGAGGAAGGAAGGAAAGAGATATCTCAGTGGATAGGATATTTTGGCTGATGTATCTATTTCAATGGCCTACACAAGCCAAAGTGCATAGTATTTTTTCCAAAATGAAAGAAAAATCACTTTGAGATGTGTCTTCCTCATTTTCCCTGTGGATTCTGTTGAGCATTCCTCAAGTATTTGTTCCTTTTGTTTTGCAACTTGCATGTGGATTAATTTGCATGGTTTAATAGTTATGAGTTTTAAAGGCCATTTTAGGTGTATTTAATTTTGTTTTTAATACACTGTTACTATTTAACTGTTTTTTAAACTTTTGCATTGCACTTTTCACACTTGTCTAGTGTGGGATTGTGAACAGCCTTGAGTCCCTAGGAGAAAGGCAGGGTATAAATAAAGTTAATAATGGGCTACTGTGATTTTTCTGGGCTGTATGGCCATGTTTTTGACCTTGAAGGAGCTGGGGGTGGTGACGGCTAACAGGAAGCTATGGTGTGGGCTGGTCCATGAGGTCACGAAGAGTCGGAAGCGACTGAATGAATAAACAACAATGAACAGATGTTGTTTGTGACCTTGCTTAAACAGTTTCTGTTGGTCATGAGGGTTCTGTGTGGGCAATTTGCCTCAATTCTGTCATTTGTGGGATTCATAATGCTCTTTGATTGTAGGTGAACTATAAATCCCAATAACTACAAATCCCAAATGTCAAGGTCTATTTCCCCCAAACTCCATCTGTGTTCTTATTTGGGCATATGGAATATTTGTGCCAAGTTTGGTCCAGATCCATCATTCTTTCAGTCCACAGTGCTGTCTGGAGGTAGGTGAACTACAACTCCCAAACTCAAGGTCAATGCCCACCAAACACTGCTAGTATTTTCTGTTGGTCATGGGAGTTTTGTGTGCCAAGTTTGGTTCAATTCCATCATTGATGGAGTTCAGAATGCTCTTTGATTGGAGGTGAACTATAAATCCCAGCAACTACAACTCTCAAATGACAAAATCAATTTTTTTGAGTGAAGGACATACATTGGGTTGTTAGGTGCCTTGTGTCCAAAGTTGGGGTCAATTTGTCCAGTGGTTTTTGAGTTCTGTGAATACCACAAACTAACATTATATTTTTATTTACATAGATTAGCACAGCACAATATTAGTATTATATCTTGCGATATTGTACTAAATCCACTATACTGTAATATTATTAGTAATATTACATGTAATATGAAATATAAAAGTATTATATTGTATTACATTATAATATTATCAATATTATATGTGCATACAATACATTATTATCACATCACAATATTGGTGTTATATATTACTATATTGTACTATACTGTAATATTATTAGTAACATTATATGTTATATATATATATATATATATATATATAGTATCTCCCCAGGAAGGGTTAAATTTTGGGAAAGTGACTTTTAAGTTCCAAAACACCCCAGTGATTGGAGGATTCTGGGAGTTGTAGTCCAAAAGGAGTAACTCTTCTGAAATGGCAAAGAGAGGAAGCTTTTGGGGCTAAGCAGGGGGGCTTCTGGGAGTTGTAGTCCAAAGGGGGAACTTCCCCAACTTTTCAAAGGCTTTGAGAAGGCCTCCACTCACTTTTCCTCAGCAGCAATCCCCTCACAGCAACACCGACCCCGGCCATGGCTCACCTCCTCCTGACTGAAAGTAGCAGAGCCTCACCTGGTCATGTGACAGCCAGCCCACAAGCTCACGTGACCCCCGACCAAGATGGCTTCCTCACACCAGGAGGCAGAGAAAGGGGCGTGACTATACTTAACGCCCAATCAGCGGACAGAGAATCTTGACAGCGGCGAGCGCCCCCTGGTGGGAAGAAAGGCGAACTGGGCTGCAGAGGACTTTTGATAGCTCAGCCATTCCCACGTGCTTGCTTTGGACTCATAGAATCAAAGAGTTGGAAGAGACCTCATGGGCCATCCAGTCCAACCCCATTCTGCCAAGAAGCAGGAATATTGCATTCAAATCACCCCTGACAGATGGCCATCCAGCCTCTGTTTAAAAGCCTCCAAAGAAGGAGCCTCCACCACACTCCGGGGCAGAGAGTTCCACTGCTGAACGGCTCTCAGTCAGGAAGTTCTTCCTCATGTTCAGATGGAATCTCCTCTCTTGTTATTCCCAACTTCCATCGGCCTCTGGATAGGGTTTCAGAGGTTCTAAGGTCCTATTTACACTGCCACATAATCCAGTTTACGATTCCAGATCATTTGCTTTGAACTAGAATCAGGCATGTCACAAACATTTAATGTGCAGATGTTATAAATTCCAAGAGAGATGTTGACAAGCTGGAATGTGTCCAGAGGATGAGGGTGACTAAAATGGTCAAGGGTCTGGAGAACAAGCCCTATGAGGAGCGGCTTAAGGAGCTGGGCATGTTTAGCCTGAAGAAGAGAAGGCTGAGAGGAGAGATGATGTTGTTGTGTTGTTCATTCGTTCAGTCGTCTCCGACTCTTCGTGACCTCCTGGACCAGCCCACGCCAGAGCTCCCTGTCGGCCGTCACCACCCCCAGCTCCTTCAAGGTCAGTCCAGTCACTTCAAGGATGCCATCCATCCATCTTGCCCTTGGGCAGCCCCTCTTCCTTTTACCTTCCACTTTCCCCAGCATCATTGTCTTCTCTAGGCTTTGCTGTCTCCTCATGATGTGGCCAAAGTACTTCAACTTTGTTTCTAGTCTCCTTCCCTCCAGTGAGCAGTCGGGCTTTATTTCCTGGAGGATGGACTGGTTGGATCTTCTCACAGTCCAAGGCACTCTCAGAACTTTCCTCCAACACCACAACTCAAAAGCATCGATCTTCCTTCGCTCAGCCTTCCCTAAGGTCCAGCTCTCACATCCGTAGGTGACTACAGGGAATACCATGGCTTTGACTAGGCAATGGATCTTTGTTGCCAGTCTGATGTCTCTACTCTTTACTATTTTGTCGAGACTGGACATTGCTCTCCTCCCAAGAAGTAATCGCCTTCTGATTTCCTGGCCACAGTCTGCATCTGCAGTAATCTTTGCGGAGATATGATAGCCATGTATAAATATGTGAGAGGAAGCCACAGGGAGGAGGGAGCAAGCTTGTTTTCTGCTTCCATGGAGACTAGGACGCAAGGGAACAATGGCTTCAAACTACAAGAGAGGAGATTCCATCTGAACATGAGGAAGAACTTCCTGACTGTGAGAGCCGTTCAGCAATGGAACTCTCTGCTCCAGAGTGTGGTGGAGGCTCCTTCTTTGGAAGCTTTTAAACAGAGGCTGGATGGCCATCTGTTGAGGGTGCTTTGAATGCAGTATTTCTGCTTCTTGGCAGGGAGTTGGACTGGATGGCCCATGAGGTCTCTTCCAACTCTTTGATTCTATGATTTAGTTACTTATAGAAAACCAAAGTGCTCTCCAGCAGTCACCAGGTAACCCCTCTCCAATGCCAGAAATACAACTTAAAGGTGAAACATTAGAAAATGTTGACCATTTCTGCTCCCTTGGCAGCCCCCTCTCCACCAAAGTCAACATTGACACTGAAATTCAACACCGCCTGAGGTCTGCGAGTGCAGCCTTTTTCCGAATGAAGCAAAGAGTGTTTGAGGACCGGGACTTCCCTAGGGAGACCAAGGGGCTTGTTTATAAAGCTATTCTCCTCCCAACCCTGCTATACGCTTGTGAGACGTGGACTGTCTACAGATGTCAATTGACAGAAATACAACACTGCCTGAGCTCTGCGAGTGCAGCATTGACACTGAAATTCAACACAGCCTGAGCTCTGCGAGTGCAGCCTTTTTCCGAAAGAAGCAGAGTGTTTGAGGACCAGAACAGCCGTAGGGATACCAAGGGGCTTGTCTATAAAGCTCTTGTCCTCCCAACCCTGCTATACGCTATACGCTTGTGAGACATGGACTGTCTACAGACGTCACATGCAACTCTTGGAACGGTTCCATCAGTGCTGCCTCCAAAAAAAATTCTGGAAATCTCTTAGGAAGACAAGTGGACAAATGTCAGCGTGCTGGAAGAAGCAAAGACCACTAGCACTGAAGTGATGGTACTCCGACATCAACTCCTTGGACCGGCCACATTGTCCGGATGCCCAACCACCATCTCCCAAAGCAGTTGCTCTACTCCAAACTCAAGAACGGAAAATGGAATGTTGGTGGACAGGAAAAGAGATTGAAAGATGGGCTCAAATCCAACCTTAAAAACTCTGGCATAGACACTGAGAACTGGGAAGCCCTGGCCTTTGAGTGCTCCAGCTGGAGGTCAGCTGTGACCAGCAGTGCTATAGAATTTGAAGAGGCACGAATGGAGGGCGAAAGAGAGAAAAATGCAGAGGAAGGCATATCAAGCCAACCCTGACCGGGACCACCTTCCACCTGGAAACAAATACCCTCACTGTGGGAAATAATGTGTGGGAATGAATGGAAGAATGGAAGGATTTATGGAGCTAATAATTTTGGAAACACCAATAAAAAACCCAGGCCTGCAATGACTAACTACCTTCTTGCTGGACTGTAATTAAAAGTTGCTAATCAGAGGTGAAAAGTAGACACTGATAAGAATTGGGACAGTGATAACAGAAATGTTTACAATGGTAAGAAGGAAGTCAACATAAAATCAACACCAATCAAGAAGATCAACATCTGGCCAGGAAACTGAGATGGATCCAGGATGGAAAAAGTCTGGAATACTCTGCTGATGTAGTCCCAAAGTTTTAAATTTATCAATTTAAAACTTTGGGACTACATCAGCAGAGTATTCCTATAAAAGACTCAGTCTAATAATGCTCAAAGTGTGGCAGACCTGAGGAGTCTGTTCCACCTGCTATGCTCTGCTCCATGGGAAGGAGAGATAGTGTACCATGGAGTGGCAGATTTGCAAGGGAGCAGTCTGGTCACTTTGGGGCTTCTTCCTGTAATTTTAAATCCAATGTAGTTGCATAGAATTGGTATGTCTGTATATCTAAATGTTTTTCTGTAATCTGATATACTCCCTCACACTGGAAAGTGCAATATAAAAGAACCTATGCTTCAAAGTTACTGAAAGGTCATTCATGACATATAGACAAACTTCAGTCCTCCAGGTGTTTTGGACATCAACTCCCACAATGGGTTGTTGAAGGTTTTTTCGGGCTATATGGTCATGTTCTAGAGGCATTATCTCCTGTCGTTTCACCTGCATCTATGGCAAGCATCCTCAGAGGTAGTGAGGCCTGTTGGAACTAGGAAAATGGGTTTATATCTCTGTGGAATGACCAGGGTGGGGCAAAGAACTCTTGTCTGCTGGAGCTAGGTGTGAATGTTTCAACTGACCACCTTGATTAGCATTTGATGGCCTGGCAGTGTCTGGGGCAATCTTTTGTTGAGAGGTAATTATCTGTCCCTGATTGTTTCCTCTCTGTTGTTTTGCTGTTGTAATTTTAGAGTTTTTAATACTGGTAGCCAGCTTTTATTCATTTTCATGGTTTCCTCCTTTCTGTTGAAATTGTCCATATGCTTGTGGATTTCAATGGCTTCTCGGTGTAGTTTGACATGGGGGTTGTGAGAGTGGTCCAGTATTTCTGTGTTCTGTGTGAAGCCCACAAAACGCAAAGGGGCTTTTCTAAATGTGTCATGAAATAATTAACATTCTGAAGGAGGAATACAAACACAACTTTCTTTGCAGGTTTATGCCGACACAAGACTTTTGGGCCCTCAGGCCTCACTTTTGTCACCAAAAAGGGAAAGTGAAGCTGGATCTACACGGTTTCTGAAATTTGAATTGGATTGCATTAGTCTACACTGTTATATAATGCAGTTCAAAACAGGCAATTTGGATTCAGAAACTGGATTATATGGGAGTGTAAATGGGGGGCACAAGAAGAAAGAGAAACTGAGACATTTTAATACAGCTGAAAATGTGGAATGACAAATGATCACAAGACCCCATCTACACTGCCATACAGCACGGTTCAATGGAATTAAACTGCAAATTCAAGTGTAGCATATGATCTTAGCACTGTTTTTTGCACAGAAACTTCATCAAACTTTGCAAAAGCACCACCACCACAGCCTTTTTTGTGAACGGTTTATTTTCCGAACAGCTTTATTAAGGTGTGCCGAGCAGCACAGGCAGCACAAAGTATGAATTGGGGGAAGGGGGGGACAAGTCACATGAACAATACTTTTAAAATCAGGTGTCATCAGGATGCCCCAGGGTTTGTCTTCTCCCAAGGGAACACACAGCTGCAGGCAGCTCCTACTTAGGCTTTCCATTTTTTTATTAAAAAGAGGGAACAAAGGAAGGGGTGCTTTGCCAAAAAGGAAAAAAAAACCACGTACGCACAAAAAAAGGGACTTAATGGAGAAGTCTTCCTTGGCAAACACCTACAGAACTTACGAGGCATGCTGGGCGGTGGAAAAGCAGAGCTTCAGTGTGTACGGATATGGCCCATCTGAGGGGAAGGAAAACATGTTTGTTAGCAATCCCTTAACGTTATTTTATTCCTCTGCAATACAAGCATCAAAAGCCCTATCGAGGCAGGAGTTGTCGCTACTAACAGTTTACTAAAGGCTTTTTGCCAAGTAATAAAAAAGGATAACCCTTTTCTTACAGCAGTAAAGCAGCTTTTATGGCTCGGTTGGGCGTGTTATCTGCTCACTGCATAAAACAAAGCAGCGAGTTTCTAATTTTTAGCTTTGCTTAGCTTGGCTCTGTTTAGAGCTGGTGGCTCATTGGAGCTGGAAACTGAAGCGTAAGTCAAGGCCAAGAAAGACTGCTTATCTAAACTACAAACCAAGGGCATCTTACTTTCAACGAAGGCAGAAACTGAACTGTGTACTACTTTTGTTTTCTGCCGTCAAATAAAGAAGAGTCGCTGTAGAAAGTGTTTCTTACTCTACTGTGGTGAGATCAACTGTTCTGATTTGCTTTGTAACATTGTTGAACTAAAGTGAATGAACTGTTTTCTTTTCTACTTAAAGCCACAACTCTACCATGTGTATTCTTAAGTTCAGGGTCACACTATATCAGTAGTTCTCAACCTGTGGGTCCCCAGGTGTTTTGGCCTACAACTCCCAGAAATCCCAGCCAGTTTACCAGCTGTTAGGACTTCTGGGAGTTGAAGGCCAAAAACATTTGGGGACCCCAGGTTGAGAACCACTGCACTATATTAAAAGGGGCTGAAATATCTTTTAACGCGTTATGTGCTTGCTTCTGCAATCCACTCTTACCAGTCTAACAGGATTTACATCCAATTTAACAGATGGGGAAACCAACGAATGGAAAAGCTGAAACCTTCCCTAAGCTGAGTCATTTGATGAATGATTTATTGTGTTATTACCACCTTTTTATTTTGATTATTGTGGTGTTATTTACACTGTTGTAAGCTGTTCAGAGTCACCTAGTAACAAGTTGTTGTTACTACTGCTGCTGCTGCTAAAGGAAGCCTACTAGACCTCAATCCTTAACACAAATATTAGAGATGATGACAATAAAAAAGGAAACATTAAAAAAGCGAACTCCCAATTTCACCTCCAACTAATGATCAGAAAGAAATGATGTATGAAAAAAGGGAACTCCTTTCACTTTAAACCAGTGGTTCCCAACCTTTTTCTGACCAGGGACAACTCTCAAACATTAGTACCAAAAGGGTTACGAATTGGTTTTTGGTCTACTTTGGATTTGGTTTGGTTATTTGGAGTGCTGCTTCAGAAAATTGCACTAGACCACATCAGCTCTAGTTTCGGATACAGGACGTATGCAATCCAGTAGTAGTCGCCATCTGCTCATCCACAGAAAACCATATTTAAAATTTAGAGCTCATGTGGTCTATCCAATGCGATTTTCTGAATCAGCAACTCCAAAAATCCCTAGGAACAGGCCTAAAAACAAAGACACCAAGGATTTGGGGGGTGGGCTGTGTTACAATCCGTGGATTTTGTCAACACTCTTGTTTAAAAAAAAAGGAGGGAGGGGGCCGAGGTTGAAAAAAGAATCTGTCCCTAATGCCTTTAATAATAATAAGAACAACTTTGGGGGGCTAAACAGGGTCTTTCAAAGGGCTGCTTTCCCATTACAACTAATGTGTGGCAATGGGAGCTAATAACAACAACTTTGGGGAACTCTGCTCTCTCTCGCTCCCCTGCGCGTGCCGGCGGATGAGTCTTCTCCACTCTACCCTGGTAAGCCTCCCTAGGCCGAGAAAGCACTGGCATCTCTTTCCTTCCCTCCCTCTTTCTCCTTCTTTCTCTCACTCTCCTCCTTATTTTAGGTCTTGCAGCCCACAGGCTGGGAACCACTGCTTTAAACTCACAAAAAATGAGGCCAAACTGCAATATCCTACAGAGCTTGATCACTGAGCTGCACTGGAAGACCCAGATCATGTTAATAAAAATCTACAAATAATCTCATACAAGTTTAACCCACGAACGCGAAGATCTATAATTAGTAAAAAATGGTATCTATGAGAGAGAAGACTTACTTGGGTTTTTCATTTGATAATGGTTGAGGAACGCCAGGGTCTCCAAAGCATCGCCTTTAGTTTCCCACTCCAGCAAACCAGAGGAGCTCCTTTCGCCTGTGGACACATTAGCAGGATAGAAATTTAATGTTTTATCTTGCCCTCCTCCCCATAAAGGGGCCCAAGGCAACTTACAATAAGGATTAAAACACAATATCATTAAAATAATGGGGAGTGAAGTGACAACTAAACAAGCAACAGTTTTAAAAGGCCTTTAAAAGATAAAAAACACCACACAACCTACAATGACAAGATTCAATTAATAAGAGAGTTAACTACAGGGTATACTTACTTTTCCCCGAAAACACTTTGACTGAAGCTGGTCTCTTCACCCCAAGTTCATCACAAATCTAACAAAAGGAGAAAATCATATCCAAGATTAAGCAACAATACTAATTATACATGTTTGTTGACACTTGCAAGCTTGTCTTCCCCCTCCCTTTGATGTCCATACACATTCAGAAAGAGATTCTGGAGGACATTGTTCTTTACCTTGCCTGTGGTAAAAGGCAGGCGCATACGTGTAATATTGGATCAGCTAGAAGGCAGTTCTACTCTTTTCTGGAAGCCGATACTGATAGCCTGTGTTTTTCTAGCTCTTTCCCACCTTCCCAATGCTAATGCTGCTAAAAAGTTTCCAAAAATAAAGAAGATGGAGGAGGAAAAGAGTTTGGATGGACTTAAAGTTCACAAAAAGTGAACTCCCAATTTTACTTCCAACTAGTGATCAGAAAGAAATGATGTTTGAAAAAAGTGAACTCCTTTAACTTTAAACCAGTGGTTCCCAACTTTTTTCTGACCAGGGACATTGGTACCAAAAGTTACAAATCAGTTTTTGGTCTGTTTTAGTTTGTTTATTTGGGGTGCTGATTCAGAAAATAGTTTTGGATAGACCACATCAGCTCTAGTTTCTGATACAGAACATATGCCATCCAGTAGTCTCCATCTGCTCACCCACAGAAAACCATATTTAATAATCTAGAGGTCATGATGTCTATCCAAAGCGATTTTCTGAATCAGCACCCCAAACAGCCCCTGGAACAGAGCTAAACACGACGACACCAAGAAATTTTTTTGGGGTTTGGACTGTGTTATTATCCGTGGATGATGATGATGATAATAATAATAATAACATCACCACAGACACTTCACTGACTTTATTCCTGTATCAGCAGAAGAGGAGTATATCCAATAATAAAACAATCTCATATGCTTGAACATAATTCAATACTGGAGCCCACTAAATGTTGTTCAAATGCATCTTCAAACAGGCCTGACAAGCAAAGCAAAAGGAAAGGAATATTGGGAGTTGCCCACCATCAACATACAAAGGGGTAAGCTTCCACTTTTGGTGTAGCCTCTCAGCAAAGAAATAGCTAAATTCCGTTCTCTTTGAGTCTCTAAATACCGTATATACTCGAGTATAAGCCGACCCGAATATAAGCCAAGGCACCTAATTTTACCACAAAAACTGGGAAAATGTATTGACTTGAGTATAAGCCAAGGGTGGGAAATGCAGCAGCTACTGGTAAATTTAAAAATAAAAATAGATACCAATAAAATTATATTAATTTAGGCAGCAGTAAGTTAAATGTTTTTGAATATTTACATAAAACTGTAATTCAAGATAAGATTGTCCAACTCTGATTAAACCATTATTCTAACCTTCTTCAATGTAAATATGCTTACATGTCCTTCAATAATAATAACTAGAGTAAAATAATAAACGTAACAATACAGTAAAATAATAAATGTAACAATAACAATAACCATAATAGAGTAAAATAATAAATGTAATAATAACAACAATTAAAATGTAATCATAATAACAACAACAAAGTAAAATAATAAATAATATTGACTCGAGTATAAGCCGGGGGAGACTTTTTCAGCCTAAAAAAAGGACTGAAAAACTAGGCTTATACTCGAGTATATACAGTACTAGAAATGTCAGTGCAATGGAGCAGAGCCTGAGACTGACACCTCTTACCTCGTAGAAATTATCTTCGGTCACCTCCAGAGGAGCATTAAAGAAATGGAGCACATTGCTGGGGTGCTGGATCCTGTTCTTGGCAGCCTGCTCCGGAGTGGAAAACCGGTTGTTCCGGGAACCGCTGAAGTCCTTGTAGCTGCACGAACCATCCTCAAGACCGTATGACTGCCCAGGCATGATGGCCTGCTGCTTGGACACACTGCGAGGGGGAAAGGAAGAAAGGCAACTTAAATGCCGACATAACCTTCTAATAAGGACAAAGCTTAGAGTGAAAGCAAGTGGGCACTCACCACACGTTCAGCTTCTGATCAAACATGAAATTGTTGTTGAGATGGGTGATCGCTCGGTCCACAGCATAGCCATCTGCCATCTCCACCATGGCTGCTCCAGGCTTGCTTTTCATGAACTTCACCTAAAATACAAACCCCTTTGCTTAAAACATGCAAGATAAACCCCACTGACAAAAATGGTTTCCTTCCAGAGTCAAAGCACCAAATAAGCAACATTGCAACCAATACTTTTTTATGTCTCCATTAGAGTTGGGGCCGAATCACTGTTAGCGAAAGAATTTGTAGTTTTCGGATGGCCATTTTTTTTTGTAAATTTCGAAAACAGAAAGGGGAAGAGCAAGACCAAAACAACAGTGAAACGAATTCAGAGAGACTATATTTTCAGAAAGTTACCGTATATACTCGAGTATAAGCCGACCCGAATATAAGCCGAGGCACCTAATTTTATCACAAAAAACTGGGAAAACATATTGACTCGGGTATAAGCCGAGGGTGGGAAATGCATCCACTATGGGTCAATTT
This sequence comes from Anolis sagrei, assembly GCF_037176765.1. Classification (NCBI taxonomy): domain Eukaryota; kingdom Metazoa; phylum Chordata; class Lepidosauria; order Squamata; family Anolidae; genus Anolis; species Anolis sagrei. The sequence continues at coordinate 101,461,692 of NC_090034.1, forward strand.
CAAAATAGATACCAATAAAATTACATTAATTGAGGCATCAATAGGCTAAATGTTTCTGAATATTTACATAAAACTGTAATTTAAGATATGACTGTCCAACTCTTATTAAACCATTATTCTAACCTCCTTCAATGTAAATGTACTTATTATTAAAATAATAAATATAAAAATAATAGAGTAAAATAATGAAAATGCAATAAAACAGTAATAATAGAGTAAAATAATAAATGTAGTAATAATAGGGTAAAATACTGTAAATGTAATAATAGAGCAAAATATTAAATAGAATAATAGAGCAAAATAATGAAAATATAATAGAGTAAAATAATAAATGTAATAAAATAATACTAATAACAGAATAAAAGAATAAATAACCTTGACTCGAGTATAAGCCGAGGGGAGCTTTTTCAGCCTAAAAAAGGGGCTGAAAAACTAGGCTTATACTCGAGTATATACAGTAAGTCCACAAAATACCTGAGCCAGGGGAATCTGTGATGTTGTTTTCTCTCTCCAGCAGAAAAAGCCTCCCATTTTTTTCTTGGAAGTTCCCTCCTCCTCCAGAGAGAGCCCTTAGAACTCACTTTCCCAGTGGCACTACCATAGCGTGGGCACTGAAAGTTCCTCTCGGAGCATGATGGGAGTTTTAGTTTTTTCTCTCTGTGTGTCTCCATCAGCCTGCTGTCCATGCTCTGAGAATGGACACAACCGGCGACTACAATTCCCAGAACCCTCTCTTGCTGTTTGTCTTATTTTTAAAAATGTTACATTTAAAACTTTAAATAATACTAAAAAATCAGTAGTTTGAAGGATTGTTTTGAAACTTGGCAGGCCTGCAGTTGTAAATGGGGTCTACAACTGAGGTTGGTTTCATGCAGATAGGCCTTAAAATGGCTGAGGATAGAGCCTTTAAAGTTTCTCATTGTAGTCAATGGACCAAATTTCTGCCGGATGAAATTGAAAACACCCCTCCCCTTTCGGGTAACTTTCTGGTAAACGACATGAGGGATCAGATGGAAACGGACCCAAAAAATGACATGACTTTTGGCCCGAATGCATACGTCTAATATTCAATGGTCTCACTTTTATTTTTTAGCCCTACATAACTTAGGATCAGGACATCTAAAGGACCGCTTTCTCCCATCTGAATCTGCCTGACTTTTATGACCTTTTGGAAACTTTTTGGGTGTGCTCAATTCAATAAGGTGCAGTCAATGACTAAGGGTGCAGCTACAGTGTAGAATTACCGCAGTCTAACACCACTTTAACTGCCATGCTCAATGCTATGGAGTTGTAAATGAGGTCTACAACTGAGGTTGGTTTCATGCAGATAGGCCTCAAATTGGCTCAGGATTGAGCCTTTAAAGTTTCTCATTGTAGCTAATGGGCCAAATCGCTGCCGAATGAAACAGAAAACACCCCTCCCCTTTCAGGTAACTTTCTGGTAAATGAAATGAGGAATTGGAAGGAAACAAACCCAAAAATGGTATGCCTTGGCTTGAAAGCACATGATTAGCCTCCATTATGTTCCCACGTTCCTCCAACCAAAGCCACTCTCATCTTTCCTTTTGCCACTGTTTCTCACAAGCCCCAAATTATTTATTTTTTTACTTCGAGAAATGCAATTTTCCAATTTAGGTAAGTATTTCAAACTACATTTAAGGTAAGCTAAACACTCTGGCCAATATGGATATGCTGCTTTTGAATGCATTAAATTTACTTGTTTTTTTTAATAAAAAAATTAGAAGTTGTAACATGACATGTTCTGCACAATCCAATGTAGAGACCAACAGCTAAGATTTAAACAAAGAATTCAGTTAATACTCTGCTTCAAAAACTCTGCGCTATACCATCCTACCACCTTGATGTCTCTGGACACTGTGCTGCCACACTGCCAGCCATTCTGCTCAATGTGCTACTAGGGTGAATAATAATAATAATAATAAACTTTATTTATACCCTGCCACCATCTCCCCAAGGGACTCAGAGCGGCTTACATGAGGCCAAGCCCAACGGTACATCAATAAACAAAAGCAATAAGCAAAACAGCAAATACAGTACAATTAATATAAATCACATATAAACAATAACCATAAAACAGTAACACACAAGGATTAAAAACCTATGTGTGAATGACAGGGAGAAGACATTCTGGTAGTTTACCTTCTCCACATTTCCATAAAGGCAGAAAACATTGAAGACCCGGTCGCAGTTCATCTTAGACTGGTCCAAGCCGTACACCATCAGGACGGGGCTGTCAGCGTGTGGGCCATACTCCGGGGGTGGTGGTGGAGGCGGGGGGTGCCCGTACTGAGGCCCGTAGCGCCCCGGTCCCCTGTGGCGGCCCCCCACCGGCGGGCCCATCCGCCTGCCTTCGTAGTGAGGTGGAGGAGGGCCGTACCCTTCGTCATGATAGTGCCCGTGATAGCCACCATGAGGCCCTCCTGGGGGAGGAAAAGCAACCAAGTAAGGAACCCAGAGATACATAATATGGTCTGTAGAATTCCAGAATGTACTTAAATCCTGGATGGAATTCGTGACAGACACTTACCATATTCAGCAGGATGATCCCCGAGGAGGGGAGGCTGCCTCTGCCGCTTGTTAGGATTTCCACCTGGCTCACCTGCCAAAAAGAGGAAGCTGTTAGGAAATGGCAGGAGGAGCCTGGCAGTTGAATTTATGGGACGGGACACTGGGAAGCCTTGCTTAGGCCATAAGTTCTCCTTGTGGCGCCATTGAACTGTTTCCAACACCCCAAGAAGGAGAGCTATCCTCCGTCACTGGGAGACACTGGAGGACGCTAAGATGGGAGATCAATTCCTCCATGTCAAGGTGTTCAGAGAGGATTGGGGGGGGGGGGGGGCTTTCACATTGGACCTTTTTAATTTGATCTCAAAGGTTTCCCTTGACATGAAGTCTAGTCATGTCAGACTCTGGGGGATGCTGCTCATCTTTATTTTTAAGCCGAAGAGCTGGCCTTGTCCATAAACACCCCCAGGTCATGTGGCCGGCATGACTGCATGGAGCGTCTTTACTTTCCCGTCGTAGCGATACCTATTGATCTAATTTTTTTGGTCTCAAAACGAATCTAAAAAGACTGGCTTTCCACCCTGCTCTCTAATATGCTCTTTGAATTGTCACAGCTCGCCAACACTATTCCTGGAGCCCCCGGTGGCGCAGTGGGTTAAACCCCTGTGCCAGTAGGACTGAAGACCGACAGGTCGCAGGTTCGAATCCGGGGAGAGGCGGATGAGCTCCCTCTATCAGCTCCAGCTCCTCATGCGGGGACATGAGAGAAGCCTCCCACAAGGATGTCAAAAACATCAAATCATCCAGGCGTCCCCTGGGCAACGTCCTTGCAGACGGCCAATTCTCTCACACCAGAAGCGACTTGAAGTTTCTCAGGTCGCTCCTGACATGACAAAAAAACAAAACAAAAAACAAACAAAAAACCCCACTATTCTTAAGGATTTGTGTCTTGATCATTCCTCAAAACAGTCTTTTTGGACCAACAGAGGCAAATTCAATTTGTATCACGATTTCGCCATAAAGCCGAATTGCATAAATAAAAATGCTTGCTTTCGGAAAGAAGTTGGCAGAGAGGGAGGGGATAAGCAGAAGAAAAGAGAAAGTGACAAAACAAACTGACGGATCCTTCTCAGGAGGAGTTTAAGCAAAGACTGGATTGCTATTTCTCAGGAATGATTTCGCTCTATATATCCTGCATGACAGAATGGCACTGGACTAGATGGCCCTTGACAGTATCCCTCAGGACCAAAGGAAGAAAAGAAAAGAGAAAAGATGAACATGCCACCCTCCATAGCCCTGGCAACGCTAAAAGGATCGAGCAAGACCGAGAAAAACATGGCAAAGCAAAGCAAAAACCGCAATAGAGTTAAAACAGGTAACTGTTTACAAAGGCAGAAGAATTTAAGCAATTCGTACAATTTCACTTTGTTCTTAACAAACAAAATAATAATAATAATTAAGAAGTGTTTTGCACAGTTTATTTCAACAATCATTACAAAGATTGAAAAGGGCTACTTACAGCAGGAGTTAACAGTACAATGTCCATTGTCACATACATATTCTGCATTTCTCTTACCATTGGACGCTTCAACAGTGAAAGCACAGTTCTGAAAGATGGCGTCCCATCAAACATACACTGCGACCCTGCGTTACATGGTTTCAGAGTCAATTGCAAGTCAAGTCACAAAACGGATACAGTTAAGTAAAAAAAATTGTAATAATTTAAATAAGAAGAGCTCACAGATGTTTGTTTTGTCTTCAGATGGTGTCAAGGAAAATAGGACATAACAAAGGTGTGATAATGAGTGTCCCTTCCGTGTTGCGTCTCCTGATGTTTTTTTTTTTGGTCATGTGCTGTTATCAGGTTTGGTGCTTCTGGCTCTGTGTAGGTCTCCCGTGTGCGTGTCTCTCCTCTGTAAATGGAGTGTGCCTTGGCTCCCAAGTGGCCCCCTTGGAGCAGGAAAGCACCCCCAGCCTCTAGGGAGCTGGGCGCTTTGGCTACATGGTGTTTTTTTTTTTTTGGTTTTGTTTTTTGTCTGTCTTCGCTTGGCACTGCTGATACAAATGTTGGCAGCCGAGGACTGCGAGAGAAAAAAAGGGAGTGATACAACTGCCCTCCCAAACCAAACCGTGTTGATGTGGAGAGCGTCCTATGTCTTGGAGGGTCTCTGGGATCTACTCCGTTCTCCGGTAAAGAGCGCTGTTGCGTTTTTGTCTGAGACCCCTCTGGTCTGTGTTTTCCTAGATTTTCCTGTGTTACATTCTTGGGTTCAAGGTTTTTGGTTTGTTTTGCATTTGTAAGGAATGTCGTGGCCTGGTGCGTCTTTCTCTCTCTCTCTCTCTCTTTCTGTCTCACTCTGTGCTTGTAGATGTCTCTTGAATCGCGGTGTTGTGTTCTTGATGTTAGAAATGAGCTCAATCTGCTGCGTTTCGGGTACGTTTAAGATGCTGCGTGTTTTCTCCAGGCGTTAGAGCTAGTGGAAGGATGGCCTTTCGGTTTTTTTTCCTACACTGTGTAGTGTTAAAAACAGAATGTGAGGCAGAAGGCAGATCACAGGCAAATTCAGGACTTCCACTGCAGGAGCATACGGTTTGTTTTTCCCCAGGTTCTTGTGTGAAAGCACTTTGTTCAGAGCTGGGGAAAGGCCAGGTCAATGCACCTCCTGTTTGCCCAGCCTAAAGGCAGGAGAGCCAGGAGGCCGCTCACTGAACGGCGCAGCCCTGCCAACTAGCCCCTGCCAATCTGCCCATCTTCTAGTTATGTACCTTGGAGGAGAAAGTGAGTCATGTCCATGTCAAGTCATGTAATGCCATTGCTTGCTTCGCTGCCGGGGTGGAGTCAAAAGAGACCTCTGCCAAACCCCCTTGACCACCACCAGCCTCCCTCAACTGCTTGTCTGGAGTTCTAGGCGATCCTGCTACAGGCAGGGAACAAGATGGCTCAACTGTCAAGTTGCAAGGAGACATCTGCTGCACAAACACAGGCGGCCCCTTTGAATATCTGTCCCACACACATTTGTAGCGCATAGAAGAGAGGGCAGTATCACGCTTGTACGTAAGCTGCAGAAATAGGATGGGTGAGTTATGCCTTGGGTTGATCCAGAGCTGGCATGGGCCAACTTCAGCCCTCCAGGTGGGTTGGACTTCAACTCCCACAATTCCTACTGGCTGTTAGGAATTGTGGGAGTTGAAGTCCAAAACACCTGGAGGGCTGAAGTTGGCACATGCATGATCCAGAGCATCTAAAGCAGGTCTGCACAACTTTTGGGCCTCCGACTCCCAGGAGCCCCAGCCAGCTTGCTCAAAATCAGGAATTCTGGGATCTGGGGATGGTTGAGTTATGCCTTGGGTTGATCCAGAGCTGACATGGGCCAACTTCAGCCCTCCAGGTGGGTTGGACTTCAACTCCCACAATTCCTACTGGCTGTTACGAATTGTGGGAGTTTATTTACTACCCATATATTCCGGCATATAAGACGACCCCCAACTTTTCCAGTTAAAATATAGAGTTTGGGATATATTCGCCGTATAACACTACTCCTCTTCCAATGCACACCAAATAAAAATTTAAAAAGCATCAGATTTGATTTCAATATGGTGATTTTCCTATAACTGTACCTCCTTCTCTGCCTCTCAGATCTTGCACATGCGCACCTGCACCGCTTCACTGCAGTCTTCAGGAGCGAGATCTGAGAGGCAGAGGAGGAGGTACGGTAATAGGATACAAGGGCAGGCCAGATAGGTAAAAGAGGTGTGTTTGTCTGGGCCCAGAGCCCCTCTATCTTTTTCCCATACCCCGGGCACACTGGATGCCTGCAGCTTGCTCCGCCCTTCACATACACCTTCCCTGTGAGGCCCCGCTTCATCTCACCATCGGGACCGCATTAAGTCCACGAATCCTAATGAATGGATTTTCTTTTCATTTTTGAGCTTCCCCCACCATATGCGGCAACCACAGATTCTCCAATCCGATTGGAAGTTTCAGCACCCGCTCTATAAGACAACGCCCGTGTATAAGACGACCCCTGGCTTTTGAGAAGATTTTCTTGGGTTAAAAAGTAGTCTTATACACCAGAATATACGGTATATTTGTATACCGCCCTTCTCAGCCCTCAGGTGACCCAGGTTGAAGTCCAAAACACCTGGAGGGCTGAAGTTGGCCCATGAGTGATCCAGAGCATCTAAAACTGGTCTGCACAACTTTTGGGGCCCCGACTCCCAGAAGCCCCAGCCAGCTTGCTCAAAATCAGGAATTCCCAAACATCTGGAAGGACCACAAATTGTGAAGATCAGATCTAAATCCATTTTTTAAAACAGCTTCAGATGTTTTGGACCACCATTTCCAATAGCCTCAGACTAATTGTCTGGAGGTCTAGTCCAGAATATCAAGCTGAAGAGGGGAAGCCTGACCTGAAGTTTAGCTTGCTCACCATCTTGTCTTTCTCTTAACAGTATTTATGAGATCCCCGGGATAAAAGGTTTTATTTATTCTCTTCTTTAACACCCCCATGGGTTGCATGCACACGAAGTGTCCCTTAAGATGGGGTCGATCCCCCTTTCTTCATCAGAAGTCTTCATTGAAGTCTCATGCACATATCCATGGGGGCAAACCAAGTCTACTGGAAGGAACCCATGCCTTCACCGGGAATACCCTGCAGCTAATAACTGAATTAATGCTGGGGTGTTAAGTAATTTGACCCTTTCCTTGCAACAAAAACAGTTTTTCAAATGGATGGAAATAGCCAGTATCTCAAGCACACAGGATTAAGAGCTTTCTGAAATGTTGCCATTTGGAGAGCAATCTCCAAATGACTGTTTTCACCTTAGTATCCACACCTTACAGATGTCAATACTACCTTTGTGACTGGGTACCATATTCCCAATATGTACTTCTGTCTTCTAATACTACCCCAGCACAATGACACAAGGTATTGCAATGCAATTGGTTGGTGTCTCGCCCCCTCATTAATACTACCTATACCCATCTGTCTTGTGCCTTACTAGGCTGTGCCAATAAACAGAGCCCCATGGAGACAGTAGAAGTCAAAGCACTGCAGTGTTAAAAAGTCTCCAAGGCTTGCAACATCTGGCACAATGTCGGACAGCAGGCAAATGGCATTACATCACACAAATCAGATCTATGAAGTGTGCAATTCAATAAGAAAGGGAAGGATTTATGAGTGGCTTTAAAAGCAGCCAGTAATGGTTACCTTGTCCACTGAGGTTGGGGTTGGTGTAGTCCCATGTGTCCTGGTCATTCTTGAACACATTCAGGCGGGTGGGCTAAAGAAACCAGAAGCAATCCAAGAGAAAAGGGTTGAGTGTCCTTTTTATTCTAGTGGCAAGCTGCCAATATGCCCATTCCCATGCATTAAGCCTTCTTTTGCAATCAGCCATCTAAATATAGTGGCAACATATTGCTCAAATTAATTTCCCCATTTAAAAAATCCTCTTTGCAATGTGAAGTGATGGGAAGAAACTGGTGATTGGGTAGTTTTCTGTCATCCCTGCACCACACTATCAAGATTATTAGGTCAATTGGTTATTTATTCAAAGGGGGAAAGTATGTATCATACGGGAGTTTAAGAGTGGAAACTCCCTATGGTTTTGTGACCAATGTCAAAGCCCTAAGGACAAAGAATACATGTCTAAACAGTGGGGGGAAACCCTGCTTAGCTCTTTCTGGGAGCAAAGTAACTTTACTTTGGTGGACTTCACTGCCTGAATTTTTCAGATTCATCCACCTTTATGGTGAAAGCACACATCCTTTCTTTGGTTGAACACACATATACAGTTGACCCCTGACCACTCCTCACCTTGGCATATTCAATCTTCAGAGTACAGCAGCCAGAGTAAATGTCTGCTCCATTCAGAGAAGCCTTTGCTCTTTGTGCACTCTGCACAGAGTCAAATGTTTGTAGTGTTAAGGAAGCCTTCATATGATATTGTACAGCTTTTAGGCCATTCTAAAGATATGATGCAACTGAACGCCCTGCTGGAACCTTCCAGAAACAACCCTTCATTATAGGTCCCCTTTAAACTTCAATTCCTGTCTCCAATGCCCAACTGCGATGCCTGTTCCTGTCTGCAGACATTGTTCTGTGGGGATTCCTGCCCATAACAATTTTTCGTGGCATATTTTTAAAAGCTCAGCAAAGAGAAATAACTTCTGGTTGATGAGTCAAAAGAATAAGGTAGCAATAATTATTCTTGGGGGTGGGGAGGTGGGGGATGCTTGAAATAAGCATATATAAATCATCTTGCCTAAGCTGGCAGAAACTGCCCTTGTTCTACCCAGGGCAGTTGGATCAGGACTAGCTTGATCCAACTGTTACACTTTTTCAACTGTCGAAAAGGAAAAAAAGGATATTCCACCATGGCCTGGACCCCATTCTTTCGGAAGATAACAATTCGCTGTACTGGGCCACATGGGTTGCAGATCGTATACAGCACATCCTGTGAAGGGATATAAGAGATTATAGAAAAGCAGCTCTATCTTTGGAAGAACAGTCACCACTGTACTAATATTCTAATAACTCTGGTTTTATGGAAATTGCTTTGTATCTCTATTTTCAAGAAAGCAAGAGAGAACAGCTGCAACGAGGCTGAATCACCGCTTCCAGCCATACTAGCATCTACAAAAACCAGATTGATTTGCACAGACAAAGTTATTCTAGGAGTACACGTGCCAATTTGCCCAGAGTCAGCACCTCTATGCATGAAATAAATACTGTTGTCTAGTAAATCCTGCCAGGTACACAAAGGGCCAGAGCGGCAGAACATTTTTGGGTGAGCATCGCCTACTTCAGCAGCATCACTACACACCGTTGTAATGGAGTAGATGGGGTTCAAGATGGTGAAAAGCAGGACATTGTTGACACCCCTAGAATCATCGGAGTCACCAGGCCGTGAGATCTTCTGGCTTGTGGAATAGTTGACAAAGGATGGATGCCCAGCAATGTAGATCTGGTTATCGGCTGCGTAATTGACAGCACTGCAGGCTCCCAAGATATCCTCAAACTCCACCAGGGCTTGCCTCTTTTTGGGCATCACCACCACATAGCTGGGAATAAGGAGGACAGAAGGGACCATCTTGTTGAATACAGCCAACACAGAGAGTAGGAACAAACATCCCATTTCCTTGAACCCACTGCTAACCTGATCGGGCCAAATTCCTGCAGGGCCTCCACGAGATCAGCTTCCACAACACCATCGATTAGACCCCTGATGTGGACAACAGGGGAAGCAGCTGGCTTGTGGGGGTCATCATAGTTCTCCTACCAAGGAAACAAAATGGGAAGAGCCCATTAAGAGAGAGTGCTTGGCTCGTTTTGCTAAGTGCAATCTAAAAATGTTCACCAAAGGTCTCTGCTACTGAGGTCTGGAGCAATTTATTTTATGCCACTTATTGCACAGCAAACAAAAATATGGGACCAAATCTTTCAAAGAAGCCTTGAATGCTTATCTACAAATAAATTAAGGTTTGGGCAAGATCTGAGGTTGCTATGTGTCTTCTTCAGCTACTATGCAACTGTCAGGAACTAAATGGTTCTCATTCAGGACATACTGTTTTCCTCTTACCTCTATTCCAACCCTAACCATCAGTAGTTCTTCCAAACACACCTGGAATTCAAATCTGTGTTCCTCTTGCACAAGGAAGTTATATTTTACTTAATATGGCTGGTAAGGAACCCATCCTCCTGATGATTATCCGGCGGCAGAAAAGTCAACAAGTCAATTCACTGGCTCTTGGTCAAAGAAAAACCTGTTTTGTCTGTCCGGGCAACGTCTAGTATCTAAACCATCTCTGTTCTATATAGAACTCACGTCTTCTAAGCGAAACTTTACTCCACTATTTTAACACCCCTTTAAACTGGACTACTGGCATCACTATTCCCAGTCAACGTTCTATAGTTAAGTCCCAAGCATGATATACCACAAAAGTCTATTGTCTCAATATAGGGACACTCCATTTTGCGTCTATGGGAAAGCTGCCGTTCTTCCCCCTTCAAAAAACCCCGCCTTTTCTCTTTTGTACTCCCCACTTTCTTTATTTGCATTTTCTTCCTTCACCACTTTTCATTTTTCTTTTATCCTTACACTTCAAAAGCGGCAATAAATATATGAAATTACATAAAAGAGAAAAGAGATTGGGAGATGTAAACAGATCACAATTGTGGGGCGCCAATTCTTACCATTTTACATGTCGCACTTTAATTAGTTATGCATTTTAACCGACTATGTTGTTTTAACGTGTTTTAACAGATTACATTGACATTTAATATTACATGTGCTTTATATTAGGTATGACGTATTTTAATGTTAGTTGTTATGTACAGTATTTTAATATGCTGAAGTGTATTCATATATTAAGTGTTAATATGTTTTAATCTGTGGTTTTGCTGATTATATACCAGTAAGTTGTATTATTATTACCTATTATGAGTTTTGTCTTACTGTATATGTGTTTTACGATGTTATGTGTTGAAGTGTTAATATGTTATGTGTTTGAAATGACTGTATCTGCTGTACTTGAATATGTTTTAACTCATTCTATGTTGCATTTTCTTGCTACGTTATAAGGTTTTTAGGTTATGTGTTATGTAATTTAATGCTGCTATGAATCGCATTTTAAATGTTAAAGCGTGTTCATATGTTAAGTGCTAAGATGTCTTAATTTCTGTTTTAACTGATATAAATTTTATTTTAATCTCTTATATGTTGTATTTTAATCTATTATGTATTTTAACATGCTGTATACCTGTTTTACTATGTGTTATGTATTTTACTATTTAAAGTGTTAATATTTTGTGTTTTAACAGAATGAGTGTATATATATATAATACAATAATATATATTATACCTTAAGTATTATAGTATTGCATTTTAACACACTGTATGTTGTATTTTAATCTAGCATGCATTTTGACTTGTATACCTGTTTGACTATGTGTTATGTATTTTAATATTTAAAATGTTTGCATGTTAGGTGTTTTAACCGTGGCCACATACATACATACATACATATTTTCACTTTTATTAGGTTTCACTTTTATTTATTAGGTATAAGGGGGTGTGTGTGTGTATATATATATATATGGTAGTATATTTTTAATATATATATTGTAGTATAATACACTATATATTGTATTCATTCTGTTATTACTATTAATCCTACATTATATATATATATATACACACACACACACACACATACATTACACTAAAAATTATATTATATTATATTATATATATATATATATATATATTTGAAGGAAATATTATAACACATTATATATATACACACATACACACACATTACACTACAAATTATAACATATATATATTTGAAGGAAATATTATAATACATATATATACACACACATATTACACTAAAATTATATGATATATATATATTTGAAGGAAATATTATAATACATTATATATATATATATACACACACACACACACATATTACACTAAAATTATATAATATATATTTTGAAGGAAATATTATAATACATTATATATATACATACACACATTACACTAAATATTATATAATATATATATATTGAAGGAAATATAATACATTTATATATATATATACACACACACACACACATTACACTAAAAATTTTAATATATATATTGAAGGAAATATAATACATTATATATATATATACATACACATTACACTAAAAATTATATAATGTATATATATTTTGAAGGAAATATTATAATACATTACATATATATATTCATTACACTAAAATTATATAATATATATATATTGAAGGAAATATTACAATACATTTATATATATATATATATATATATACACATATATTACACTAAAAATTATATATATATATATATATAATTTATTTATTTACTTTACTTTACTTCTATACCGCTGTTCTCAGCCCGGAGGAAATATAATATATTATATATATATTTGAAGGAAATATTATAATACATTTATATATATATATATATATATATATTGAGGGAAATATTATAATACATTATATATATTATACTAAATATTATATATATATATATGAAGGAAATATAATCCATTTATATATATATATATATATATACACACACACATTATACTAAAACTTATATAATATATATATATATTAAAGGAAATATTATAATATATATATACATATATTGAAGGAAATATAATACATTATATATTTATATACACACACATTACACTAAATATTATAATACATATATTACACTAAATATATATATATATATATATATATATATATGGAAATATTATAATACATTTTTAATATATATATATATATATTACACTAAATATTATATAATATATATGACACTAAATATTATATTTATATATATACACATATATAATGTTGTGTTCCATAATATGTAGAAGCCAGTGCGATAGAAGGCTAAGAGTAGGCCTCACCCCTCCTCCTCCGGCTCCTCCGGGCCCGTGCTCGGCGTTGTCGGTCTTGAGGCGCTTGGGGGCGCGGCCTCCCTCGGGCCCTCCTCCTCCGTAGTACCGGCCCGACCCGCCGCCTCCTCCTCCTCCTCCGGGCATCTTCACCATGTCTCCCCCGCGCCCAGAACCGCCGCCGCCGCCCTCACCGCTCTGCGAGCCGCGCCACCTCCGCCGCGACATGGCGCCCACACTACCTCAGCCCACCCTCACGCCCGCCTTCAGCACGCCCCGATTGGCTCGCCCAACCGCCACTCACCCGCCCCGCCACGCTTATTGGCCCGACGCCATTCTATACCCAACATCGTCCCGCCCCCCGACACCATTGGCTCGGCGTGTCTCCCGCCTTCGCGTCCATTCGCCTCAGCGCCTGCTTGTTAAACCATTCCCCGCTTCTCATTGGCCTCTCTCCGCACCTCTTCGAAATCATTGGTCGAGCCGAACGTCGCTCTAACTCCGCGTCCCGCCCCACCGCATTGCCTCTCCTGCAGCTCCCCCTTTCTTCTCCAGAAAACCGTTGGTTTGCCTAAAACGCTGCAGTTCCTTTCTGCTCTCTTATTGGCTGTCACAAATGCCCATCATTAAAATTCGAAACCTCATTGGTTCGCGTCTCAACGAACCCCTTTTGGTCTTAGGGAGGGAAGAAGGGAAGGGCGGCTTTGTCTCCTCGCCTGAATCCTATTGGCGGGATGGGGTGCCTGTCACTCTGACCGCTGAACCCCATTGGACACAGGCTCCTTGGCCTTTATTTTGATTGGTCAAGGCGACAGCGTTCGCCCCTTTCTGTTCTGTTTGCAGCAATGGGCCTTCAGGACTTTGAAACAGAAGGAAATTGTTCCCATTGTCATTCAAAAGGGAAGAAGCTCCCGCCCACAACCAATCTACGTTAAATAAGAGAAGTGGATTGGCTGTTGTTAGGTGAAGTGGCCCTCAATGATGTGCCTAGGAAACAAAGGGACTGTATCACTTGGTGAGACTTGGTGAGACCATTCAACCTCACTCCTCAGGATGTCTGGTTCTAATTCATTCACCACACCGTCAAAACTATCCTTGATATTATTATCCTTCCTATACAGATCTTTTGTATAGGAAGGATAATAATATCAAGGATAGTTTTGACGGTGTGGTGAATGAATTAGAACCAGACATCCTGAGGAGTGAGGTTGAATGGGCCTTGAGAAGCATTGCTAACAACAAGGCAGCAGGAGACGACGGGATCCCAGCTGAACTGTTCAAAATCTTGAAAGAGGATGCTATCAAGGTGATGCATGCCATATGCCAGCAAAGATGGAAAACACAAGAATGGCCATCAGACTGGAAAAAATCAACTTATATCCCCATACCAAAAAAGGGAAATGCGAAAGACTGCTCCAACTTCCGTCCAGTGGCCCTTATTTCTCATGCCAGTAAGGGAATGCTCAAGATCCTGCAAGGAAGACTCCAGCAATACGTGGAGTGAGAGTTGCCAGATTATTATTATTATAACTTTATTTGTACCCCACTAGCATCTCCCAAGGGATTTGATGCGGCTTACAACAGGCCGGAGCCCAACACAATACAACAATACAATACATAGCAAATAAAACAGTTAAAGCAGAAACCAATAACAAAGCAGTACAACAGGACATTATTAAAAACTGAGCCGGCCGGAGTAGGGTACAGGATTAAAAAGTGCTGAAGTGTAGGAGGGATATGGGATTAAAATATAAGTGCAGTTTGCGGTGAGGGTGATCTTGACTCTACTAAAGTGCTTCTGGGCTTTGGTAGTGGGGTTCCTAATCTAAGAAGGCACGTTGGAACAGCCAGGTTTTCAGGTTCTTTCTGAAAACCGCCAAAGTAGGGGCCTGTCTGAGATCTTTCGGGAGGGCATTCCAGAGGTGGGGGGCCACCACAGAGAAGGCCCTGTCCCACGTCCCCACCAAACGCGCCTGCGACGCGGGCGGGATCACGAGAAGGGCCTCTCCTGATGACTGGAGTGAGTGTGTGGGTTCGTACATTGTGATGTGGTCACGCCGGTAGGGTGGTCCCAGATGTTTAAGCTGGGTTTAGAAAAGGCAGAGGAACGAGAGACCAGATTGCCAATATCTGCTGGATAATGGAGAAAGGCAGGGAGTTTCAGAAAAACATCTACTTCTGCTTCATTGACTATTCTAAAGCCTTTGACTGTGTGGATCATAATAAACTGTGGCAAGTTCTTGGAGGGATGGGCATCCCAAGCCCCCTTTCCTCTCTCCTGAGGAATCTGTACAAGGACCAAGTGGCAACAGTCAGAACTGACCACGGAACAACAGACTGGTTCAAGATTGGGAAAGGCGTCCGGCAAGGCTGCATCCTCTCACCCAACCTTTTTAACTTGTATGCAGAACACATCATGCGAGGATGTGCGGGGCTGGATGAATGCAAAGCTGGGGTGGAAATTGCTGGAAGAAACATTTACAACCTCAGATATGCAGATGACACCACTCTGATGGCCGAAAGCGAGGAGGAGCTGAGGAGCCTTCTAATCAAGGTGAAAGAAGAAAGCGCAAAAGCCGGGTTGCAGCTAAACGTCAAAAAAACCAAGATGATGGCAACAAGAATGACTGACAACTGGGAAATAGAGGGAGAAAATGTGGAGGCTGTGACAGGGTTTGTATTTCTAGGTGCAAAGATTACTGCAGATGCAGACTGTGGCCAGGAAATCAGAAGACGCTTCCTTCTTGGGAGGAGAGCAATGTCCAGTCTCGATAAAATAGTAAAGAGTAGAGACATCAGACTGGCAACAAAGATCCGCCTAGTCAAAGCCATGGTATTTCCTGTAGTAACCTACGGATGTGAGAGCTGGACCTTAGGGAAGGCTGAGCGAAGGAAGAGAGATGCTTTTGAGCTGTGGTGTTGGAGGAAAGTCCTGAGAGTGCCTTGGACTGCGAGAAGATCCAACCAGTCCATCCTCCAGGAAATAATGCCCGACTGCTCACTGGAAGGAAGGATACTAGAGACAAAGCTGAAGTCCTTTGGCCACATCATGAGGAGACAGCAAAGCGTAGGGAAGACAATGATGCTGGGGAAAGTGGAAGGCAAAAGGAAGAGGGGCCGACCAAGGGCAAGATGGATGGATGGCATCCTTGAAGTGACTGGACTGACCTTGAGGGAGCTGGGGGTGGTGACGGCTGACAAGGAGCTCTGGCGTGGGCTGGTCCATGAAGTCACGAAGAGTCGGAGACGACTGAACGAATGAACAACAACATTGATAGGTGAAGTGGCCCTGTGTCATGTGACTGAGAGAAAAAAGGGAAGGAAGCAGACTGACATGCTAGGTGAAGTGGCCCTGTGCCATGTGACTGAGAAAGAAAGGAAAGGAAGCAGATTTGAAGTGCTAGGTGAAGTGGCCCTGTGTCATTTGACTGAGAAATAAAGAGAAGGAATCAGATTGAGAGGCAAAAAAAAAAAAAAAAAAGCTTGAGCTACATTCAGGTGCACAAGAGGCCGAGACAGTTTGACTCACACAAGATAACAATGTATTCATAACTACATTGTAAATTATACTCGAGTCAAGATTATTTATCATTTAATTCTATTATTATTATTATTATTATTATTCTCTATTATTATTACATTTATTATTTTACTTTATTGTTATTATTACATTTATTATTTTACTCTATTATTACTGTTATTATTACATTTCTATTACTTATGTATCCGGTGGCACAATGGGTTAAACCCTTGTGTTGGCAGGACTGCTGACCAAAAGGTTGGCAGAACTGCTGACCAAAAGGTTGGCAGGACTGCTGACCGAAAGGTCGGCAGTTCGAATCCGGGGAGCCAGGTGAGCTACTGTCTGTCAGCTCCAGCTTTCTATGCGGGGACATGAGAGAAGCCTCCCACAGGTTGGTAAAACATCTGGGTGTCCCCTGGGCAACATCCTTGCAGAAAGCCAATTCTCTCACACCAAAAGCAACTTGCAGTTTCTCAAGTAGCTCCTGACACGAAAAAGCTATTGCTTAGAAATGCTCATTGTTGACTTTACAGGTTTACGATTTGTCCCATCAGAAAGCCATACCTTTCCCATCGAAACATGAACAGGATTGTCGTTTTGAGCCTGTCTCAAAACAAGTTTGAGTGCCTTTCCACGTTTGTTTGTCTCTAGATCCAACGTAAGCATTTGCTGTCATGATTCATAGGATGTGTGGGAGGGAAACGGATCGTGGAGGCATTCTTAACTTGTGTGTTTGCAAGCACTTGGATTGTGGAAACGTCTCCAAACCTCACAAAACGAGATTGGAGTGTGTAAAGCTGTGGGTTTTAGCAGCTGCTTCTGTGTCCTGTCCCTGGTTAAAAAAGCTTCTTGCAGCTGCGGTTAGAGCTGGTCATTACAGGCTTCCCAGGAAGAGTGCAATCTCTCCGGCTTTGCGGTTCAAGAGGGAGGAAGCAGCCAATGGGTGACTCTCCACTGACCCTCTTGGCGCCAAAGGCTGGTGGCTCACATCACATTTTCCGCTCTCATGTCTTCATTCCAGGAGTGTGGGTTTTGGGGCGGTTAAGGCAGGAGGTTGGGGGATTCAACTTTGAGAGATAACAGGGTGCATCTACATCGGGCATGGGCAAACATCTGCCCTCCAGGGGTTTTGGACTTCAACTCTCACAATTTCTAACAGCCGGTAGGCTGTTAGGAATTGTGGGAGTTGAAGTCCAAAACTCCTGGAGGGTCGAAGTTTGCCTATGCCTGATATACATTGTAGAATAGTTAGGCACCACTTTAATTGCTATGGAATCCTGGGAGGAGTTGTAGTACCACCTAGGCTCTGTGAGTGCAGAATTTTTCCGACTGGAGCAGAGAGTGTTTGAGGATTAGGACATCCGTAGAGAGACAAAGTGCATGTTTATAAAGCTATTGTCCTCCCAACCCTGCTATACGCCTGCGAAACGTGGACTGTCTACAGATGTCACACTGAACTTCTGGAACGATTCCATCAGCATTGCCTCCGAAAACCCCCTCAATTCCTAGCAGGAGCAGAGAGTGTTTGAGAATCGGAATCTCCGTAGGGAGACCAAGGTGCTTGTTTATAAAACTATTGTCCTTCCAACCCTGCTAAATGCCTGTGAAACATGGACTGTCTACTGATGTCACACTCAACTCCTAGAACAATTTCATCAGTGTTGCCTCCGAAAAATCCTGCAGATCTCTTAGGAAGAAGACAGGTGGACAAATGTCAGCGTGCCACCAGCATTGAAGCGATGCTCCTCCACCATCAACTCCGCTAGACTGAATGCCATATCCTCCAAATGCCCAAAGATCACCCTCTCCCAAAGCAGTTACTCTACTCCCAACTCAAGAACTAGAAACGGAATGTTGGTGGACAGGAAAAGAGATTGAAAAATAGGTTTTAAGCCAACCTTAAAAACTGTGGCATAGACACCGAGAACTTGGAATCCCTGGCCCTTGAGCACTCTAACTGGAAGTCAGCTGTGACCAGCAGTGCTGCAGAATTCAAAGAGGCACAAATAGAGGGCAAAAGGGAGAAACGTGCCAAGAGGAAGGTGCATCAAGCCAACCCTGACTGGGACCATCTTCCAGCTGGAATCTGATGTCCTCACTGCACGAGAACATGCGGATCAAGAATAGGGCTCCACAGCTGCCTACAGATCCATCACCAAGACACTAGACTTGGAGGACCATCATTCTCAGGCTATGAAGGATCGCCTAAGGAAGGAAGGAAACCACTAGGCTTTTTATTGGCTGAGAGACACCCAGAGAGAAACACTTCAACTCCCATCATGCTGCGAGAGGAACTTTCAATGGCCACCCTATGCCAGTGTCACTAGGAAAGCGAGTTCTAAGGGAAACTGATATGGAAATACATGTGGGTCAAGAATAGGGCTCTACAGCCACCTACGAACCCACCGCCAAGATACTACACATGGAGGACCATCATCCTCAGGCTACAAGGGATTGCCTAAGTAGTAGTGGTAGTATTAGTATGTAATAATAATAATAATAATAATAATAACAACAACAACAACAACAACAACAACAACGTGTGATCCAATACAACAGCCAGCAGAATGCTCTTGTTTGCTGTGGACTCATCTTGTTGGGTTTCAAATAATAATAATAACCCAATACAACAGCCAGCAGAGTGTCTGCTGTGGACTCATCTTGCTGTGTTTCAAATAATAATAATAATAATAATAATAATAATAATAATTTCAGCATAATAATAATAATAATAATAATAATAGTGTGTGTTCCAGTACAACAGCCAGCAGAGTGATCTTGTTTGCTGTGGACTCATCTTGTTGCGTTTCAAATTAATAATAATATATCCAGAATATAAATGATGATAATAATAATATATCCAGCATATAGATCGCGTTTGCTGTGACATAGTGTGTTTTTTGTCAGTATAATAATAATAATAATAATAATAATAATAATAATAATAAATGTATTACATGCCTCTCCTCGGTTAAAACAGGGATAGGACACAAGACTAAAATACATATTCCAAGATACACACATGTAAAACACATGTTCCAATTGACTGTTTTACCAGTTTACATGGTCTTTCACCTCTGTCAAATATTGCTGCTACCCCACCAAACTACAAACTCCAGGATTTCATCGCACTGAGCCAGGACAGTTAAAGTGGGTTAATTCTTTGTGCATTAATTCTTTGGTGTAGATGGTCCCCTGCCTGCTCTAATTCTAAAGTGCATTAATTCTTTGGTGTAGATGGTCCTCTGCCTGCTCTCACATCTCTCAAATATTTGAGAAGTGCATCAATATTAAGGCTTTTGCATTGCTATATTTATGCATGAACCCTAAATTCTCCTATGCAGGAGCTATTGAAGAATCCAGTCGGATCTGTGACAGCTATGTAGTCTAGCTTCAGAAGTAATTGATCGAAAAGAGATGATAATATAAGAAGAGGAAGAAGTCACAGCAGAAGCCAGATTTCCAGCTAATCAGAGATAACAACAAGCATCTTCCTCCCAGGGCAGATTATTTGTGCTTCCGTCACAGTGGTATCAAACTAAATTAATTCTACCGTGTAGATGCCTCCATGGTCACAATGTTCCTGTTGCAATGCAGTGGCTGCTGTGTCGAAACCGCATTCCACCAGTTCAAAGGTATCTCTGGACTTCAGTAGCTGGAAGGAAGGGAGGAAGAGGGGAAAGTGCACTGCCTCTCCGCCTTCCTTCCTTCCGCCATGACCCCCTGATCGATGATCCCTGGCATGGTTCCCTCTGCTTCTCCCTCTCCAAGTTCAAAGATTAGCTGACTGAGCAAACTTGATCCCAGGCAGGGCAGCAGTTGAAAGCTTTGATGGCCGTAGAACATTAACTGCACTTAACCTGTTTGGCGGCTTTTTTTTTTTAATTCACCCTCAAGGCAACTGCTTTTTGCAAACAGCGCAGCAGCTCACAAGAGGCAACTTTGCTCATAAAGTAATGGAGATGCCAACTATACCAATGTGACCAGAGATGACACTGAGAATGCCGGGAAAATTGTCCAGTAAGGCCTTTTGTGAGCCTCCAAAGCTGGCCCACGTTCAGTTCAATCTGTAATCCTTAAAATGAACCTTGCAGTTCACCAAGGTTAATATTTCAAGTGACGAAAGAGGTCAAGGCTGGGAATTCAGGTTTATTAAGGACATGTGGGGCTATACAGCTGGAAGCTAAGGTGCAGGATAGTTAGTAGCCAGCTGCATTAAATCACTACTGACCGAGAGGTCATGAGTTTGAAGCCGGAGTAAGCTCTCGGCTATTCATAATCTAGCTTGCTGTCAACCTATGCAGACCGAAAGACAGTTGCATCTGTCAAGTAGGAAAATTTAGGTACCGCTTTATGCGCGAAGGCTAATTTAACTCATTTACAATGCCATAAAACCCTCCAGCAGCGTGCAGAAGAATGAGGAAGTACTCCATCAAAGGACTCAGTTCCACAAGTGGACGGTGAAGTGGCAGCTCCCCCCTGTGGCCGTAATTGAACCCTCATGAAGCCACAACAGCTGGAATGTTAAATGCCTCTGTGTCTGTCTATATATGTTGTATGTCTAAATGGCATTGAATGTTTGCCATGGATATGTGCATTGTAATCTGCCCTGAATCCCCTGCGGGTTGAGAAGGGCGGAATATAAATACTGCAAATAAATAGATAAATAAATAAAGCCAAGGTCACCAAATGTTGGCCCAATAGGTAGGTTCTTACCTGTGATTCATTCAGTGGATCCAAATAGAGCAGAAGAGCCAGCATTGTCCATAGACACCTCCAAGGTCATGTGGCCAGCATGACTGAATGGAGCGCCATCGCCTTCCCACAGAAGTACCTAAATAAAGACGAAGGGCCAGCGTTGTCCGTAGACACCTCCAAGGTCATGTGGCCAGCATGACTGTATGGCGTGCCATTACCTTCCTACAGAAGTGATACCTAAATAAAGATGAAAGGTTGGTGTTGTCCGTAGACACTTCCAAGGTCATGTGGCCAGCATGACTGTATGGAGCGCCATTGCCTTCCCACAGAAGCAATACCTATTGATCTACTCAAATTGGCATGTTTTCAAACTGCTAGGTTGGCAGGAGCTGGGGCTAACAGTGGGAGCTCACCCTGTGAGAGGCGTCTGTCATGTCCCTGCATGAAAAGCTGCAGCTGACAAACAGAAGCTCACCCTGCTCCCTGGATTCAAACCTCCAACCTTTTGGTCAGCAAGTTCAGCAGCTTTGTGGTTTAACCCGTTGCACCATTAGGGAACCCCTTTATTTATATTCTGCTTTATCTCCCTTGAGGGACTCAGAGCCAATTACAACATACACATATGAGGCAAACATTCAATGCCTTTTACACACAGTGAACTATGATACACAGCACAGACAAAAGTAAAGACCTTCCCCTTTTTTCCATTTCCGGCGTCTGGAGGCGATGCTCGGCACCAGCCATGACTTGGTGCTCTTGTTCCATTTTTTCATGCCGAGGAGCTTGTTGTCCATAGACATCTTTGATTGTGTTGCATACCTTCCTGCCAAGGCAGTACCTATTGATCTTCTGAACTGCTAGGTTGGCAGAAGCTAGGGCTAACAGTTGGGAGCTCACCCTGACTCGTATCTTTGAAATGCCAACCTTCTGGTCAGTAGATTTTCTACAGTTAGTAGCTTAATCTGCTGTGCTACTGTGGTTTTGTGGCCTTAACTCTCATGGAAACTTCAAGGAATACTAAAATTTAAATATTAATAATAATATTTAATAAATATATTATTTATTAGATAATATTATTATTTATTTATGACATTTATATGCCGCCCTTCTCACTCCGAAGGGGACTCAAGGCGACTTACAAGATATATATACGTACAATATATTATATTATTAGCATAGTACAATATGAATATTATATATTTCTATATTGTACTATACCATTATATTGTAATATTATTAGTGATATTACATGTAATATACTTTCTGTCTGTTGGGAGAATATAATTCAAAAGGGAAGGGGACCCAAACTCAAGGAAAATGGCATACTATGGTTCCGTGAGTTTCCATACAGACAAATGGAAGGACATATCTTCTCATCCTGTACTAAAACGATTACTTGCTAGGACCTAGAACAGTGTTTCTCAACCTGGGGGTCAGGACCCCTGGGGGAATCGCGAGGGGGTGTCAAAGGGGTCGCCAAAGACAATGATAAAACACAGTATTTTCTGTTGGTCGTGCGAGTTCCATGTGGGAAGTTTGGCCCAATTCTATCATTGGTGGAGTTCAGAATGCGCTTTGATTATAGGTGAACTATAAATCCCAGCAACTACAACTCCCAAATGTCAAGGTCTATTTTCCCCAACCCCACCAGTGTCCACATTTGGGCATATTGAGTATTCGTGCCAAGTTTGGTCCAGATGCATCAGTGCTCTCTGGATGTAGGTGAACTACAACTCTAAAACCCAAGGTCAATACCCACCAAACCCTTCTAGTATTTTCTGTTGGTCATGGGACCAACAGTTTGGTTCAATTCCATCACTGGTGGAGTTCAGAATGCTCTTTGATATTGTAGGTGAACTATAAATCCCAGCAACTACAACTCCCAAATGTCAAGGTCTATTTTCCCCAACCCCACCAGTGTCCACATCTGGGCATATTGAGTATTCGTGCCAAGTTTGGTCCAGATGCATCAGTGCTCTCTGGATGTAGGTGAACTACAACTCTAAAACCCAAGGTCAATACCCACCAAACCCTTCTAGTATTTTCTGTTGGTCCTGGGAGCTTTGTGTCCAAAGTTTGGTTCAGTTCCATCACTGGTGGAGTTCAGAATGCTCTTTGATATTGTAGGTGAACTATAAATCCCAGCAACTACAACTCCCAAATGACAAAATCAATCCTCCCCTCAACCCCACCAGTATTCAGATTTGGGTGTATTTAGTATTTGTGCCAAATGAATGAAAATGCATCCTGCATATTAGATATTTACAAGAGCAAAATTACAGTTGTGAAGTGGCAATGAAAATAATGTTATGGTTAGGGTCACCACAACATAAGGAACTGTATTAACGGGTCACAGCATTAGGAAGGTTGAGAACCACTGAGGTCCTAGAACAATGCAAGATACCCCTCCCCTAAGTGGTCCAGACTACAAATCCCATAGCCAGGTTTCCATATTTTGCTGGTTGTGGGTGATGGGATTTTTAATCCAGCAGGAGTGGGAAGGGTGGCGGACGTAGCACTGAGTCAGACAAATACTGACTCACTTCAAAGACTGATCTGGGTATTCGTTGTGCATTCCTATAGCTGTGTGTGTGTATGTGCTTGTTCTTATGTGCTCTCTCTCATATACATTCATATGTATACACAGACTTCCTACTACCAGTCCCTTCCCTTTGCAGCTGTGGTTAAACCTCTCACGCCCCGTCCTTTTTGCTACCGTTTTCCACTTCCTTCCCTTTGCAATCTTTCTTCCTTTCTGCAAAAGTTCCCTTTGAATTTTCACAAAAGGACGTAGAAAGACCAGTTTCCAGTTGCAAACCCTGAGCCATTCTCGTACCTTCCTCTGTCCCAATTTGACAAGGACAGTGCCAATTAATCTTCCGTCATCTCGCTTTCTAAATGTCCCAGTTCCTCCTCCTCCCACTTTTCCTCCTCCATTTAGTGAAAAGTGCATTCAATTGAATTCAATTATAATGCAATACAATATAATACTACTACTACTAATATATTATTATAATTATATATTTCATATTACTAATAATCTATATAAATAAAAATGTAATGTTCGTTTGTGGGATTAACAGAACTCAAAAACCACTGGACGAATTGACACCAAATTTGGACACAAGACACCTAACAACCCAATGTATGTCCTTCACTAAAAAAAATTTGATTTTGTCATTTGGGAGTTGTAGTTGCTGGGATTTATAGTTCACCTACAATCAGTGAGCATTCTGAACCCCACCAATGACGGAATTGAACCAAACTTGGCGCACAGTTCTCCCATGACCCACAGAAAATACTGGAAGGGTTTAGTGGGCAGTGTCCTTTGGTTTTGGAGTTGTAGTTCACCTACATCCATAGATCACTGTGGACTCAAAGAATGATGGATCTGGACCAAACTCTACACGAATACTCAGTATAGCCAAATGTGAACACTGGTGGAGTTTGGGGAAAATAGATTCTTGACATTTGGGAGTTGTAGTTGCTGGGATTTATAATCACAGAGCAACTGAACCCCACCAACGATAGAATTGGGCCAAACCTCCCACACAGAACCCGCATGTGGACCACAGCAACGCGTGGCAGGGGACGGCTAGTATTACAATATAATGGTATAGTACAATATAGTAATATATAATACTGATATTGTACTATGTTAATAATACGATATATTGTATGTATATATATCTTGTAAGCCGCTCTGAGTCCCCCTTCAATGCGAGAAGGGCAGGATACAAATGTCATAAATAAATAATAAAATAAATCAATGGAGACAGGAAGAGGACAAGGGTGTAGCTTACATTATGTAACAACATTTGAAACATTTTCTGTTCCTGGTTTGAAAGTGTTATTTCCCTATTTAAATGTGCGGTACTTCCTTTGAAAGTAGTTGCTCTGGGTTGTTGTAGGTTTTTTGGGCTGTGTGGCCATGTTCTAGAAGCATTCTCTCCTGAGCTCAAACCCAGAACGTCAACCAATGGCTGATACCCAATGAGAGACTCCCCCCTGGGCACACAGAAAACTGGGCAACTTGGAAGGCGCTGAACAGACTGCGCTCTGGCACCACGAGATGCAGAGACAACCTTAAGAAATGGGGCTACAAAGTGGAATCCACGACATGCGAGTGTGGAGAAGAGCAAACCACTGACCACCTGCTGCAATGCAACCTGAGCCCTGCCACATGCACAATGGAGGACCTCCTTGCGGTAACACCAGAGGCACTCCAAGTGGCCAGATACTGGTCAAAGGACATCTAATCCACTACCAAGTTTGCAAACTTTGGGTGTTTTTTTTAACCTGTTTGTTTTGTTCTATTAGAAATGTAATAAAATGGTGTGGTTGCCCCTGACACAATAAATAAAAGCAGTTTAATAAGCTTTTCCTATGTTTTTTTTATGATAGAACCAATTAGGAAATGACCTGTATGACCCAGGAATGAAAATTGTGTTACTTTGTGTTCCCACCCTTTCTTGCAAAAGCAAGTTGCGGCAGGCTCTCCTAGTTTGTCCGTCCTTCCTCTTGAATCGCTTGACCACACTCATAGAATCATAGAATCAAAGAGTTGGAAGAGACCTCGTGGGCCATCCAGTCCAACCCCCTGCCAAGAAGAGGAATATTGCATTCAAATCACCCCTGACAGATGGCCATCCAGCCTCTGCTTAAAAGCTTCCAAAGAAGGAGCCTCCACCACACTCCGGGGCAGAGAGTTCCACTGCTGAACGGCTCTCACAGTCAGGAAGTTCTTCCTCATGTTCAGATGGAATCTCCTCTCTTGTAGTTTGAAGCCATTGTTCCATTGCATCCTAGTCTCCAGGGAAGCAGAAAGCAAGCTTGCTCCTTCCTCGCTGTGGCTTCCTCTCACATACTGATACATGGCTATCATATCCCCTCTAATCCTTCTCTTCTTCAGGCTAAACATGCCCAGCTCCTTAAGCCGCTCCTCATAGGGCTTGTTCTCCAGACCCTTGATCATTTTAGTCGCTCTCCTCTGGACACATTCCAGCTTGTCAATATCTCTCTTGAATTGTGGTGCCCAGAATTGGACACAATATTCCAGGTGTGGTCTAACCAAAGCAGAATAGACGTTGCTTGGCCACATGCATCCAGGTTTTAATTCGAAACTCTGGGAGGATTTTCCTGCTGAAACTCCACTTCTCCTCCCGCGCAGGCCGTTTGTAATATTTGGCTTGGACGTGGCCCAGGAGGCCTCCCATGCAAAACCACGAGGTCCTTTCCTTGCAGCAGGCCCTCCATGCACGTTCCAGCTGGCCAACCTCTCCACGCTTTTTTCCTCCCCTCCTACGCCAGGCTCGGTTCCAGACGGCCAAAATCCGCCCACAAAGGAACACAACGGCCTCAGAAAGGTGGCCCAGGGTCAGAAGAAGATGACCCCGTCCTTCGGCTTTGCTACAAATGTTGGGGCAAATCCCTAGAGAGCTTTCCCACCGCACAAAAAGTGCAAAAGGAACCTCAAGGCAGTTGTTGGCAGGGTGGAGTAGCCGTCAAAGACACCCGTTGGTTCGCTTTCCCATTTTTTTGGTAAAGGAGTGTAGCTTTTTCTCCCACGGGTTATGATGCAGATTCCATTGAGACCTTGGGACCTGGCAATGGGCACAAGCCTCCCCTGCAAATGAGGAATGCATCCAAGACAACAAGCAAGAGGGAGTCAGAGGATGGAAAGGGATCAGAAAGGGAAGAATACACACTGAATCATCAAGTCGGAAGAGACCCCCAAAGGCCATCCAGTCCAACCCCTTTCTGCCAGGCCAGAAGACACAATCAAAGCCCTCCTGAAAGATGGCCATCCAGCCTCTATTTAAAAACTTCCAGAAGAGGAGATATTGTCACAGTTCTGGGCAAAGGCTTCCTCTCTTGGAGCGTCAGGGATAATGGTAGCCGGAAGACACAATCAAAGCCCTCCTGAAAGATGGCCATCCAGCCTCTATAGAGGAGATATTGCCAAGTTCGGGGCAAAGGCGAGACTAATTTCTTGGAGCATCAGGGATAATGGCAGCTGGAAGACACAATCAAAGCCCTCCTGACAGATGGCCATCCAACCTCCTGAAAGATGGCAAAGCAGCCTCTATCTAAAAACTTACAGAAGAGGAGATATTGCTACAGTTCAGGGCAAAGGCTTTCTCTTTTGGAGCATTAAGGATAATGGTAGCCAGAAGATACAATCAAAGCCCTCCTGACAGATGGCCATCCAACCTCCTGAAAGATGGCAAAGGAGCCTCTATCTAAAAACTTATAGAAGAGGAGATATTGCTACAGTTCAGGGCAAAGGCTTCCTCTCTTGGAGTGTCAGGGATTATGGGAGCTGGAAGACACAATCAAAGCCCTCCTGACAGATGGCCATCCAACCTCCTAAAAGATGGCAAAACAGCCTCTATCTAAAAACTTACAGAAGAGGAGATATTGCCACAGTTCAGGGCAAAGGCTTCCTCTCTTGGATCGTCAGGGATAATGGCAGCTGGAAGACACAATCAAAGCCCTCCTGACAGATGGCCATCCAGCCTCTACTTAAATACCTACAGAAGAGGAAATATTGCCAAGTTTAGGGCAAAGGCGAGACCAATTTCTTGGAGCGTTAGGGATAATGGCAGCTGAAAGACACAATCAAAGCCCTCCTGACAGATGGCCATCCAGCCTCTATTTAACAACTTACAGAAGAAGAGATATTGCTACAGGTCAGGGCAAAGGCAAGACTCATATTAAAGGCTTTCTTTCTTGGAGCATCAGGGATAATGGCAGCCGGAAGACACAATCAAAGCCCTCTTGAAAGATGGCCAATCAACCTCTATTTAAAAACTTATAGTTCAGGGCAAAGGCGAGACTCATTTTTTGGAGCGTCAGGGATAATGGCAGCTGGAAGACACAATCAAAGCTCTCCTGACAGATGGCCATCCACCCTCTATTTAAAAACTACAGAAGAGGAGATATTGTCACAGTTCAGGGCAAAGGCGAGATTCATATTAAAGACTTTCTTTCTTGGAGTGTCAGGGATAAAGGCAGCCGGAAGACACAATCAAAGCCTTCCTGGCAGATGGCCATCCAACCTCTATTTAAAAACTTACAGAAGATGAGATATTGCCACAGTTTAGGGCAAAGGTGAGACACATGTAAAGGTTTTATTTCTTGGAGCATCAGGGATAATGGCAGCTGGAAGACACAATCAAAGCTCTCCTGACAGATGGCCAAGCAGCCTCTATTTAAAAACCTACAGAAGAAGAGATATTGCCACAGTTCAGGGCAAAAGCAAGACACATATAAAGGCTTCCTTTCTTGGAGCATCAGGGAGCATAGTGAAGCAATTTTGAGCATTGGACTACATCTTAGGAGACGAAGATCCGATTCATCACTCATTTATGGAGATCCAGGTCCAGAAAATCTAATTATAAGGTCACTTTAGGCTTGCCACAAGTCAGAAAAAAAACTTGAAGGAACACAACAATGGGGAAAACATTGAACATGTCTACAAGCCCCTCGCTGCTTTTTGGTTTTAGCAAATATTAAGGTTCCCAGGTGAGATAAAGGCCATGGTTTGCATCATCTTTGCAGCTATTAAAGGGACAGGAGCCTTGTTTCTCTTTTCCCTTAGCAACCTTAACACAAAAACAGTGGTTGGGACATCTCTTCAAGTCAGCTCTGAGTCATGTTTTTTTTCTTGGCAAGATGTCTTCAGAGGAGTTTCTCCATCGCCTTTCTCTGAGGCCGAGAGAGTGTGACTCACCCAACGGGTTTCCATGACCGAGGGAGGATCGATACAGGCACCATAAGAGTCAACTTGAAGACACATTTTAAAAATGCACTATATTGAAGACGGTTTCATGGCTCAGCGAGGAATCATGGTCCAGTGCTCCAATCACTAGGATAAAATGATATACGAGGGTTGAATGAAAAGTAATGCCTGCACCTTCGTAACTCCTCAACAGATGGCAGTACTGGTATGTGGCAGGTACTGGCTTGTTCAGTAGACTCTCCTCTACAGTTCCATTTTGGTGGGAAGCCTTAGCATTGATCAGTTGTGTTGTTAAAGTGCGAAATATGGAACCCTGTGCAGACAGTCGGTCAATGCAACTTAAGCAACGTGCAGACATTGAATTCTTGACAGCAGAAGGTGTCACCCCAAAGGATATTCATCAGAGAATGAAAGCTGTTTATGGTGATTGTGTTGATGTGAGTACTGTGCGTCGTTGAACAAGTAAGTTTAAAGATGTTGAGGTGGGAACATTTGATTTGTGTGACAAACAAAGAGCTGGACGTCCTGTGACAGCAACCACCAAGTTTCACAAGCAAAAGGTTGACAGATTGATTCAGGACAATATTCGTATCACTCAGATAGTCGTATCACTCAGGTGGGAACATCTGATGTGTGTGACAAACAAAGAACTGGACGTCCTGTGACAACAACCAACGAGTTTCACAAGTAAAAGGTTGACAGATTGATCCAGGACAATTACTGTATCACTCAGAGAGAAATTACAAGCATAATCGACATTGCGCAAGAACGTGTGAGTCACATTATTGCTTTGCTTGGCGATTGGAAAATCTGTGCACGATGGGTACCCAGGTGGGAACATCTGATGTGTGTGACAAACAAAGAACTGGACGTCCTGTGACAGCAACCACCGAGTTCCACAAGTAAAAGGTTGACAGATTGATCCAGGACAATTACTGTATCACTCAGAGAGAAATTACAAGCCTAATCGGCATTTTGCAAGAATGTGTGAGTCACATTATTACTTTGCTTGGCTATCGGAAGATCTGTGCACGATGGGTACCCAGGATGCTGACACCAGAAATGAAAGCACACAGACGGCTTCAGAAAACTTGTTCATCGTTGGCAGAAATGTATCCAATTGTCTTTAATCTTGGAGGACCATCATACTCGGACGAATCCACGACCTGCGAGTGTGGAGAAGAGCAAACCACTGACCACTTGCTGCAATGCATTCTGAGCCCTGCCACATGCACGATGGAGGACCTTCTTGCGGCAACACCAGAGGCACTCCAAGAGGCCAGCTACTGGTCAAAGGACATTTAATCAACTACCAAGCTTGCAAACTTTGTGTTTTGTCTGTCTGTTTGTTTTGTTAAAAATGTAACACAACTGTCTGGTTGCTCCTGACACAATAAATAAATAAATATCCAATTGTCTGGTGATTATGTGGAAAAGTGAATAGTGGTAAAGAGCACATTCTAAGGCAGTGTTTCTCAACCTTCCTAATGCCGCAACCCCTTAATACTGTTACTCATGTTGTGGTGACCCCCAGCCATTAAATTATTTTCATTGCTACTTCATAATTGTAATTTTGCTACTGTTATGAATCGTTAGGTAAATATCCGATATGTAGGATGTATTCTTATTCACTGGACCAAATTTGGCACAAATACCCAATATGCCCTAATTTGAATACTGGTGGGGTTGGGATGGGAGGATTGATTTTGTCATTTGAGAGTTGTAGTTGCTGGGATTTATAGTTCACCTATATTCAAAGAGCATTCTGAACTCTACCAACAATGGAATTGGACCAAACTTGGCACACAGAACTTCCATGACAAACGGAAAATACTGGAAGGGTTTGGTGGGCATTGACCTTGAATTTGGGAGTTGTAGTTTGCCCACACCCAGAGAGCACTGTGGATTCAAACAATGATGGATCTGGATCAAACTTGGCAAGAATATTCAATATGCCCAAATGTGAACACTGGTGAAGTTCGAGGAAAATAGACGTTGACATTTGGGAGTTGTAGTTGCTGGGATTTATAGTTCAACTACAACCAAAGAGCATTCAGAAGCCCACCAACGATAGAATTAGGCCAAACTTCACACACAGAACTCCCATGACCAACAGAAAATACTGTCTGTGATGGTCTTTGGCAACCCCTCTGACACCCCCTCGCAACCCCTCCAGGGGTCCCGACCCCCAGGTTGAGAACCACTGTTCTAAGGATTATTTCTGCATTTGATTTATTAAAATATTCCCATCCAAACCCAAGTAACGAAGCTGGAGGCATTACTTTTCATTCAACCCTCGTGTATGGAATAGCAATGATAATTCAATTGAACAAGAGCAGGAAAGGGGAGAGATTTTAGTTGGCCCCTAAAAGAGAAAAAACCCCACTTGATTTATACGATATATCCCAGCATGGAGATTCAGGAAAGGTAAGAAAATTTTAAAAACTGTGGAATTTCCAGAAAAGGAGGTGCAAAACTCAGGGATCCAGACAGGAAAAAGCAAAGCAAGGAAGCCAATAGGTGTGGCTGATAGGAGCACATGGCTCTCTGGCTACACCTTTGCGCACCTGCAGGTGACAAAGCTCACTGTCCGCAGTGCAAGGCACACCTTCAACCACAACGTTCCCCGCCTGCATTGCACAATCGCATTGGTGTCACCTTCATTGTGCGAAGTGTGGGCCAAAGTTTGCCGATCGGCTCGGTAAGGCGTTGCAATAAAAGATGGCATTCAAGAATCCCCTTTCATACCCTTTTGCCCTTTCTTGCCTCAGAGGGTTCTTTTCATAAATACAGTCAACTCTCACTTATCTGGAACTCAAGCAAATGGCAAATAATAATTTAATTTTTTTAAAAAAAATCATATTTTCAATAAAAATTGAAATAAAATCACAAAACTACTTTTATATACACTGCCATATAATCCAGTTTCTGGATCCAGACTATCTGCTTTGTACTGGATTATATGGCAAGGAAAGGGGAAAGAACAGACTGCGGAAACTATCGAGATATCTCCCTTCTAACCTCCGCTGGGAAAATCCTCGCAAGAATCCTTGCAAACCGCCTTCTGCCCCTCTCAGAAGACACCCTCCCAGAATCCCAGAACGGCCATGGACATGATCTTCACTGCACGACAGCTCCAAGAAAAATGCAGAGAACAAAATCAACCTCTGTCCATGGCATTCATTGACCTTGCAAAGGCATTCGATACAGTGAATCGCAGCGCTCTCTGGACCATCCTCCAAAAAATCGGGTGCCCAAGCAAATTTGTGAACATCCTGCGGCTCCTCCATGATGACATGATGGTAACAGTCTTGGTCAGCAATGGCTCCCAAAGTGACCCATTTAAGGTGGAATCGGGTGTCAAACAGGGATGTGTTATTGCCCCAACTTTATTCTCCATCTTCATTGCTATGATACCTCACCTTGTTGATGGGAAGCTTCCCACCGGAGTGGAAATCATCTATCGGACAGATGGCAAGCTGTTTAACCTCAGCAGACTGAAAGCCAAAACTAAAGTTACAACAACATCTGTTATAGAACTCCAGTATGCTGATGACAATGTCATCTGTGCGCATACAGAAGATCTACAAGCCACTCTAAACATCTTCGCAGAAGAATATGAGAAGCTCGGCCTGTCACTGAACATCGAGAAAACCAAAGTGCTGTTCCAGCAGTCACCAGCCATCCCCTCTCCAATGCCAGAGATACAGCTTAATGGTGTAACATTAGAAAATGTTGACCATTTCCGCTCCCTTGGCAGCCACCTCTCCACCAAAGTCAACATCGACACCGAAATACAACACTGCCTGAGCTCTGCGAGTGCAGCATTTTCCCGAATGAAGCAGAGAGTGTTTGAGGACCAGGACATCCGTAGGGATACCAAGGTGCTTGTCTATAAAGCTATTGTCCTCCCAACCCTGCTCTATGCCTGCGAAACGTGGACTGTCTACAGACGTCACATGCAGCTCCTGGAACGATTCCATCAGCGCTGCCTCCGGAAAATCCTGCAAATCTCCTCGGAAGACAAGCGGACAAACATCAGTGTGCTGGAAGAAGCTAAGACCACCAGCATTGAAGCGATGGTCCTCCAACATCAACTCCGCTGGGCCGGCCACGTTGTCCGGATGCCTGACCATCATCTCCCAAAGCAGTTGCTCTACTCTGAACTTAAGAACGGAAAACGGAACGTTGGTGGACAGGAAAAGAGATTTAAAGATGGGCTCAAAGCCAACCTTAAAAACTCTGGCAGACACTGAGAACTGGGAAGCCCTGGCCCTTGAGCGCTCCAGCTGGAGGTCAGCTGTGACCAGCAGTGCTGCAGAATTCGAGGAGGCACGAGTGGAGGGTGAAAGAGAGAAACATGCCAGGAGGAAGGCGTGCCAAGCCAACCCCAACCGGGACCGCCTTCCACCTGGAAACCAATGCCTTCACTGTGGGAGAAGATGCAGGTCAAGAATAGGGCTCCACAGCCACATATGGACCCACAAGGAAACCCATGATGGAAGACTATCTCACTCGTCCAACGAGGGATCGCCTAAGTAAGTAACTAAGTATGGCAGCGTATATTCAGTCTAAAGTAAGTTTGTCTTTATTTACTTTGAACGACTGTATTTCAATGTTGATATCAAATCAACACATCAGTAATATTGTGTATAGTATTAGGTGTATTTTAATAGGAACTCTCAAGTAGCCAGAAACTACCTTTAATCCAGCATATAATATCCCTATGCATGCTGGTTCACTGAGAGTCTACTGCAATGAGTGTGAAACATGAAATTGTGAATTCAATGCATTCAATGGATTCAGGAACATTGCAAGACTAGAACAGAGAATGCAGTTTTACTAGTTTGCTCTAAATATTAAAACATTGGGAATGAGGTGAGCTTCCAAATGTAGTGGAACTGGAACTCCTGGCTGCACTAACCATTGTAATCAAAGGTTAGGACAGATGGAATATGTAGTTCAACCACACCTGGAGGGACATACCATTCTTACCCTTGCATCAGTGAGAATTTTGGAAGTATATACCACTACCAAGGCCTGGTAGTGGTATATACAAGCATACATTGTATTAGGTTTGCGGAGTGATTTTACTGGACATTTCACCAAGTTGATAAAGGCTGGAGACATATATGTGTTTTGTAATGGTGTGCTTCATTGTATGTATTTTATGATAATGTGGTTTAATTGCGTTGTGCCTGTCTTGAGCTGTGATAAGATGTTAATAACAAATATAATAATAATAATAATTCTTATTAAAATTATATTATTTATATTATATTTATAACATACTCGGACTCGGAGATACCAGCCGTCCCCTGCCACATGTTGTTGTGGCCCACTCTGGTGGTCATGTGGGTTCTGTGTGGGAGGTTTGGCCCAATTCTATTGTTGGTGTTCAGAATGCTCTGTGATTGTAGGTGAACTACAAATCCCAGCAACTACAACTCCCAAATGTCAAGATTCTATTTTCCACAAACTTCGCCAGTGTTTACATTTGGGCATATTGAGTATTTGTGTAGAGTTTGGTCCAGATCCATCATCGTTTGAGTCCACAGTGATCTCTGGACGCAGGTGAACTACAACTCCAAAACCAAAGGACACTGCCCACCAAACCCTTCCAGTATTTTCTGTTGGTCATGGGAGAACTGTGTGCCAAGTTTGGTTCAATTCCATCGTTGGTGGGGTTCAGAATGTCCTTTGATTGTATAAATCCCAGCAACTACAACTCCCGAATGACAAAATCATTTTTTTTTAGTGATGGTCACTCCTTGTGTTGTGAGACATTTTGCTGCCAAATTTGGTGTGATTTCGTTCATTGGTTCTTTTGTTTTTAAGGTACTCATTATGCACAGAGCATTTATATATATATATATATATATATATATATATATATATATATATATATATATAATATATTATAATATATAATATAATATATATATATTATAATATATATATATAATATATATATAATATATAATATTATAATATAATATAATATTATAATATATAATATATATATTATAATATATTATATATATTATATATATATATATATATATATATATATATATATAAAATAATATTATATATATATATATATATATATATATATATATATTACTATCAAAGGAGTCCCTGGTGGAACAGTGGGCTAAACCGCTGATCTGCTGAACTTGCTGACCGAAAGGTTGGCAGTTTGAATCCGGGGAGCGTTATGAGCTCCCGCTGTTAGCCCCAGTTTCTGCCAGCCTAGTAGTTTGAAAAAATGCAGATGTGAGTAGATCAATAGGTACTGCAAGAAGGTAACAGCGCTCCATGCACTCATGTTGACCACATGACCTTGGAGATGTCTAAGGACAATGCCGGCTCTTTGGCTTAGAAATGGAGATGAGCACCAGAGTCAGACACGACTAGACTTAATGTCAACATCATCATCGTCGTCGTCAGTGGCTCCTGGGGTCCCAAAAGCAAGATTCTGTAGCCACATGAAGCCCCCTTGTCATAGATCCCCATCCACCTTCCAGCTAAAAGTTGTACATTGATGTTTTTATGAGTAAGAGAGAGAGAAAAGGGAACCGAAAGTATTGACATAAACGCATCCTTCTGGCAGTTTCTCGCCTATCGTCGGAGGAAAATCACAGATGGTTTTCACCTCTTTGTGAAAGAGGAACCCAAGGAGGGTGGTGGCAAAACCACAACAGTCACCCGTGGGTGAAGTCATAAGAAGGAAAAAGAAACCCCTCCTTCCCCACCCTGGTGATTTGAAGTTTCCTGCAAGAAATCACCCATTTGTAAAAGCTCCAAACTGCAGTGAATGCTTTTCGTGTGTGTGTGTCAGGAGCAACATGAGAAACTGCAAGTCGCTTCTGGTGTGAGAGACTTGGCCGTCTGCAAGGACATTGCCCGGAGGACGCCTGGATGTTCTGATGTTTTACCATCTTTGTGGGAGACCTCGTGGGCCACCCAGTCAAGCCCCATTCTGCCAGGAAGTAGGAAAATCACTACTTCCTGGAATTCTAAGGAATTAAGGCCTGCAAAGACTGACTGCTTAATGGACTGTAATTAGAAGTTGCTAATGAGAACTGAAATAGGAAACTGTGATAAGAACTGTGCCAGTGATAAGAGAATTGTTTTATTTATTTATTTACAGCATTTTTACCCCACCCTTCTCAACCCCCCGGGGCGGGGGACTCTGACCACTTATTGGACTGTAATTACAAGTTGCTAATGAGAACTGAAATAGGAAACTGATAAGAACTGTGCCAGTGATAAGAGAATTGTTTTATTTATTTATTTACTGCATTTTACCCCACCCTTCTCAACCCCCCAGGGCGGGGGACTCTGACCACTTACTGGACTGTAATTACACGTTGTTAATGAGAACTGAAATAGGAAACTGTGATAAGAACTGTGCCAGTGATAAGAGAATTGTTTTATTTATTTATTTAAAGCATTTTTACCCCACCCTTCTTAACCCCTGTGGGGGGGGGGGGGCGGACTCAGAGAAATGTTTACATATGTCAACATTTAATATGATTTGTGGGGGTATGAATGGAACCGAATGAAAGAAATAAATGAATGACAGGTAATAATTGTGATGGTACCTTTCTAAGGAATTAAGGCCTGCAAAGACTACCTGCCTGCTTGCTGGATTGTAATTAAAGGTTGCTAATGAGAACTGAAACGGGAAACTGTGATAACAACTGTGCCAGTGATAAATGTTTACATCTGTTTACATCTGTCAATGTTTACATCTGTTTTGTTTACAACTGTGCCAGTGGTAAGAGAAATGTTTACATCTGTCAACATTTAATATGATTTGCGGGGGTATGAATGGAACTGAATGAAAGCTAATAATTGTGATGACACCTTTCTAAGGAATTAAGGCCTGCAAAGACTAACTGCCTGCTTGCTGGACTGTAATTCAAAGGACCCCTGACAGATGGCCATCCTGCCTCTGTTTAAAAGCCTTCAAAGAAGAAGCCTCCACCACAATCCAGGGCAGAGAGTTCCACTTCTGAACAGCTCTCACAACTTGTAAGACTACAACTCCCATCATGCTTCCACTAAGGTGGCTAGTGCTAATGGAGTTGCTCTAGTGCTGTCTGGCAGTGAGATCAAGTATGAAATGAGTCATATATATATAAAATATCTCGTGTCAGGAGCGATTTGAGAAACTGCAAGTGCTTCTGGTGTGAGAGAATTGACCATCTGCAAGGACATTCCCAGGAGATGCCCAGATGTTTTGATGTTTTACCATCCTTGTGGGAGGCTTCTCTCATGTCACCGCATGGGGAGCTGGAGCTGACAGAGGGAGCTCATCTGTTGTTTTGTTTTGGTTTATTTTGTCGTGTCAGGAGTGTCCTGTTGTGAGAGAATTGGCCGTCTGCAAGGACGTTGCCCAGGAGATGCCCGAATGATTTTGATGTTTTATCATCCTTGTGGGAGGCTTCTCTCATGTCCTTGTATGGGGAGCTGGAGCTGACAGAGGGAGCTCATCCGTGCTCTCTCAAGATTTGAACCTCCGACCTGTCGATCTTCCACTGCACTACTGGAAGCTCCTGTTAATGCTCCTAAGGTGTTTTATGTAAATTTACATCCGGGATACAGGACTTGGATAGTAGGCTTGGGCAATCCATGTTTCTAAATGGTTCTAAAGTACTTACAAAACTAAAGTTCTGGTGGTGAAAATTTCAGAACTCTAACAAAACTCTCAAAATTTCATAATAAATGGCAGTTCCTAATTGGTTCTGTCATTAAAATCACCAATAATGAAATAATAATTAAATTTTGAGAGTTTTGTTAGAGTTCTGAAATTTTCACCACCAGAACTTTAGTTTTGTAAGTACTTTAGAACCATTTAGAACCATGGATTGCCCAAGCCTATTGGATAGCATTATCTAAGTAATTAGTTAAGATAATACCGGTTGCAACTGGTACGAAGGAGTCTGCAGGTGACAACAGGTGATAGAAAAAAGACTAGGAATTCTTCAGAACATGCAAACATCTCCAGATTGTATACTGAAAACATACACTTCGTTTTCATGAAGGCTAGAAAGAAAAATCATTTATTTGCTCTCTTTTTAAAAAAACAACAACCAAACAATTCACTGAAACGAGCCCTTGTTTTGAAAGAGAAAGGGGTCCCCCTCCCTAACCCACAGGAAATGCCTAAATTCAGTCCGTCCTTCCCCCAAACACCTGAAAATAAACAAGATTCGAAAGAAATTTCCAGCGTTCCATGTACAGTACATTTGCATATGCAGATCAATCCACACACCCCTCATTATTATTCCAAGGGTGGGAGGGGAAAGAAATATAACTTTAAGGGAGGGGAGGGGAAAGCACACACCAGTGTGTTCCAGTTAACCAGCTGCGATTTTTGTATACAAAAGTACCTTGTTCGTCCCTTAAGTCAATGACAGCCCTTATTGAAGGCACAGGGGCAAAAATAAAAACCCACATTATTTCCGCACACATCGTCCCCTGTCCCAAGATTTGGGGAGGGGGAGAAGCACCCCCATGTCTCATATCGGAGTGATATCGACAACACCGGAACGACAATACAGAGAAAAGAAATACATAGTTTGACAAAATAAGTGCCTTTTTGTGTATTAGGCTAATAAGAGGGTTGAATGAAAAGTAATGCCTCCACCTTCGTAACTCCTCAACAGATGGCAGTACTGGTATGCGGCAGGTACTGGCTTGTTCAGTAGACTCTCCTCTACAGTTCCATTTTGGCAGGAAGCCTTAGCACTGAACGGTTGTGTTGTTAAAGTGCAAAGTATGGAACCCAGCACAGACGGTCGGTCAATGCGACTTAAGCAATGTATATGGCAGGTACTGGCTTGTTCAGTAGACTCTCCTCTACAGTTCCATTTTGGCAAGAAGCCTTAGCATTGAACGGTTGTGTTGTTAAAGTGCGAAGTATGGAACCCTGCGCAGACAGTCGGTCAATGCGACTTAAGCAATGTATGCGGCAGGTACTGGCTTGTTCAGTAGACTCTCCTCTACAGTTCCATTTTGGCAGGAAGTCTTAGTATTGAATGGTTGTGTTGTTAAAGTATGAAGTATGGAACCCTGGGCAGGCAGTCAGTCAATGCAACTTAAGCAATGTATGCGGCAGGTACTGGCTTATTCAGTAGACTCTCCTCTACAGTTCCATTTTAGCGGGAAGCCTTAACATTGAACAGTTGTGTTGTTAAAGTGTGAAGTATGGAACTCTGTGTAGATGGTCTGTCAATACGACTTAAGCAACATGCAGTTATAGAATTCTTGATAGCAGAAGCTGTCACCCTAAAGGAGATTAATCAGAGAATGGAAGTTGTTTATGGTGATTGTGTTGATGTGAGCACTGTGCATCATTGGGTGAGTAAGTTTAAAGATATTGAGGTGGGAACATTTGACTTGTGTGACAAACAAATAGTTGGACATCCTGTGACAGCAACCGCCGAGTTTCAGAAGTAAAAGGTTGACAGATTGATTCAGGATGATTCTAAGTTTAAAGATGTTCTGCTGTCAAGAATTCAATGACTGCACGTTGCTTAAGTCACATTGACAGACCATCTGCGCAGGGTTCCCTACTTTGCACTTTAACAACACAATCATTCAATGCTAAGGCTTCCCGCCAAAATGGAACAGTAGAGGAGAGTCTACTGAACAAGCCAGTACCTGCTGCATACCGGTACTGCCATCTGTTGAGGAGTTATGAAGGTGGAGGCATTACTTTTCACTTTAACAACACAACTGTTCAATGCTAAGGCTTTCCCCCAAAATGGAACTGTAGAGGAGAATCTACTGAACAAGCCAGTATCTGCTGCATATCAGTACTATCATCTGTTGAGGAGTTACGAAGGTGGAGGCATTACTTTTCATTCAACCCTCATCCGTAATATCCTAGTCAGGGGAGGCGAAGTGCATACAACACAAACTCTAGTGATAAGTTCAGATCTTAGCCTGGAAAGTAAGGCATGACCCATTCAAGTCAGCTGTGCCACTTTGGTCCTAGATTGTAGGGGTAAATTGCACCAGAGAGACCCTTCCCCATATTAAAATTGAATACATCTATATGTTTCCAAAGATAGCATCCATTGGCATTGCACACACAAACACTTGAGGATTTGGGGTGTCAGGAAAACCCTATTTTGACCCATTTAAACTGCAGATAAAGTGATTAATCCTGGGAGAAAACAGCCCAAAGCGATATTTTTTTGAACGACGTCGGTGAGGAAGAGTTACGATATCGAACCGTCGGGAAGAGAAGGACAGACAAGCAGACGGGCGATGTTTCCCCAACCCTGCGGCCTCCCATTCGCATCACGTGAAACCCCCAAAGCCATGTCCGTGTCACACTTATTCCGTGCCGTGGAAATTGGATTATCTCCGGCGCCGAAGCAGATGGCGGTCACCTGATTCTAATTCCCCCTCGCTTCGATCGGCAGATCCCCAAATGGCAACGGAAATGTCAGCAAAGAGGGTGAGAAAAGAGCGGCTTCGAAAGCGGCGGAATGGCTGAAGAATCCTGTCCCTGCCCCACTTCAAATAACTTCGCTATTTCTATACTTTGGAGGACACACACACACACAAAACAAAACCTGATTTAAAGGCAGCTCTGTTTCAGGGAACAAAATGGGAAACACATTCAAAAGTATTTCAAGTTGCATCACAATACAAGTCGAAGTGTGTCGAACTACACTTTTCCATCATCCTCAGTCAATACAAGTTGGGAATCGCTGCACTTTAGTGTCAATTTGCAGATTTGATAGATGTGGATTTGATATGATATGTGTGGGTATGAATGGAACAGAATGAAAGGAATGAATGAACAACAACAACTAATAATTGTGATGTACCATTCTAAGGAATTAAGGCCTCCAAAGACTAACTGTCTGCTTGCTGGACTGTAATTACAAGTTGCTAATGAGAATTGAAATGGAAAACTGTGATAAGAACTGTGCTAGTGATAAGAGAAATTTTTACATCTGTCAACATTTAATATGATTTGTGGGGGTATGAATGGAACCAAATGAAAGGAATGAATTACTTGCTGGACTGTAATTACAAGTTGCTAATGAGAATTCAGAATGGGAAACTGATAAGAACTGTGTTAGTGATAAAAGAAATGTTTACATCTGTCAACATTTAATATGATTTGAGATATGAGAATTGAGAATGGGAAACTGATAAAAACTGTGTCAGTAATAAAAGAAATGTTTACATCTGTCAACATTTTATATGATTTGTGGTGGTATGAATGGAACCAAATGAAAGAAATGAATGAACGACAGCTAATAATTGTGATGATACCGTTCTATGGAATTAAGGCCTGCAAAGACTAACTGCCTGCTTGTTGGGCTGTAATTAAAAGTTGCGAATGAGAACTGAAATGGGAAAGTGTGATAAGAACTGTGTC
Organism: Anolis sagrei; assembly: GCF_037176765.1. NCBI lineage: Eukaryota > Metazoa > Chordata > Lepidosauria > Squamata > Anolidae > Anolis > Anolis sagrei. Next base: position 101,503,042 of record NC_090034.1, read on the forward strand.
AGTGATAAAAGACATGTTTACATCTGTCAACATTTAATATAATTTGCAGGGGTATGAATGGAACCAAATGAAAGAAATGAAGGAACGACAGATAATAATTGTGATGATACTGTCAACATTTAATAGAATTTGTGGGGGTATGAATGGAACCAAACGAAAGAAATGAATGAACGACAGCTAATAATTGTAATGATACCATTCTATGGCGTTAAGGCCTGCAAAGACTGCCTGCTTGCTGGACTGTAATTACAAGTTGCTAATGAGAACTGAAATGGGAAACTGTGATAAGAACTGTGCCAGTGATAAATGTTTACCCTGTTTACATCTCCCAACATTTAATATGATTTGTGGAGGTATGAATGGAACCGAATGAAAGAAATGAATGAACGACAGCTAATCATTGTGATGATACCATTCTATGGAATAAAGGCCTGCAAAGACTAACTGCCTGCTTGCTGGACTGTAATTAAAAGTTGCCAATAGGAACTCAAATGGGAAACTGATAAGAACTGTGCCAGTGATAAGAGAAATGTTTATATCTGTCAACATTTAATATGATTTGTGGGGGTATGAGTAAAAGGAATGAATTAACGACAGCTAATAATTGTGATAACATTCTAAGGAATCAAGGCCTGCAAAGACTAACTGCCTGCTTGCTGGACTGTAATTAAAAGTTGCTAATGAGAATTGAAATGGGAAACTGTTATAAGAACTGTGCCATCTGTCAACATCTATCAACATTTAATATGATTTGTGGGGGAATGAATGGAACCAAATGAAAGAAATTAATGAATGAAAGCTAATAATTGTGATAATATCATTCTGTGGAATTAAGGCCTGCAAAGACTGCCTGCTTGCTGGACTGTAATTAAAAGTTGCTAATGAGAACTGAAATGGGAAATTGTGATAAGAACTGTGCCAGTGACAAATGTTTACATCTGTTTATATCTGTCAACATTTAATATGATCTGTGGGGATATGAGTGAAATAAATGAATGAACGACAGCTAATAATTGTGATCCCATTCTAAGGAATCAAGGCTTGCAAAGACTAACTGCCTGCTTGCTGGACTGTAATTAAAAGTTGCTAATAAGAACTCAAATGGGAAACTGATAAGAACTGTGCCAGTGATAAATGTTTACATCTGTTTACACCTGTCAACATTTGCTGACCAGAAACTGGATTAATTCTAAAGGTTGTTTACATTCGTCAAAGACAATGCTCTTCCAAGTCAAACTCAGAGCACAATGGTTTGTTATCTGAAGATCAACATCTATGTCAGGAGGTGAAGACTCAAGATCAATTATTTACTACGTCAGCAGTATATTCCTTTAAGAATGGGAGGCTCTGGAACTGACTGACCATCAGTGGGCACTAGAGGAACTCATGGCTAAGGACCTCTGCTTCGAAGGGATAATGAAGGAAGAGTTTAAGGAAGACTGAATCTAATCATGCTCATCTGTGGCAGACCAGAGGAGTCTGGCTCACCTGGGAATGACAGAGATGGTGTAAGTCTCCTTTTTCATGGGAAGAGGAAGGAATGCGTTTTGGAGTCTACTGGACGGAAAACAAGAGATCTAGTCCTTGACATTGTGCTTAGGGAAAGAAGCTTTGGCATTATGGAAGTTTTGGAATGATGCATTGGCAGGCTGCAGGGAAGCAGGGTCCGGCCTAACAGGTATCCATTTCCAAGGAGGGAGAAAAGTATATGGGAATATTTGGATACATGAGGATGGACGATTGTTCATATGTAAGTGAATGCTGAATAAAAATGTAATTGCTTTGTTGAAGGCTTTCATGGCTGGAATCACTGGGTTGTTGTATGTTTTTTGGGCTGACTGACCATATTCCAGAAGCATTCTCTCCTGACATTTCCCCTGCATCTATAGCAGGCATCCTCAGAAGTTGTGAGGGTTCAGAACCTCTGAGGATGCCTACTATAGATGCAGGCAAAACGTCAGGAGAGAATGCTTCTGGAACATGGCCATACAACCCGAAAAACTTCCAAGAACCCAATGTAATTGTCCTCTTTCTTTCTTTCGTTAGCCAATGTAACTAAAAAGAAATTGTGAATCTAATGTAGTTATGTAGAATCTATGTGTCTGTATGTCTAAATGTTCAATGCATAGTCAAAGGCTTTCATGGCTGGAATCACTGGGTTTTTGTGCATTTTCCAGGGTGGCATGGCCATGTTCCAGAAGCATTCTCTCCTGATGTTTCACTTGCATTTATGGCAGGCATCCATAGTTGCAGGCGAAACGTCAGGAGAGAATGCTTCTGGAACATGGCCACACAGCCCGGAAAAATCACAACAACCCAGTGTCTTCTCTCCTGACGTTTTGCCTGCATCTATGGATGCCTGCCATAGATGCAGGCAAAACGTCAGGAGAGAATGCTTCTGGAACATGGCCACACAGCCTGGAAAAATCACAACAACCCAGTGTCTTCTCTCCTGGCGTTTTGCCTAAAATCTATGGCAGGCATCCATAGATGCAGGCGAAATGTCAGGAGAGAATGCTTCTGGAACATGTCCCAGAAAACTCACAACAACCCAGTGTCTAAATGTCGTTGTGTAAAAAAAAAATCAGATATACCCTCTCACACTGAAAATTGCAATAAAAAGAACCTGGTTTCGAAAGTTTAAGCGTAGGGAGGAGAATGTGCTGCAAGGTCTTTCCCCAAACTCAATTTGTGAATTCATCACATTAGAGAGAAAAAATCCGATTTCTGCCTCCTGCAGAATTCTGGGGTTTGTAGTTTAGGGAGGAGCCGTTAAACTACAAACCCCAGAATTCTGCAGGACGCAGAAATCGGATTTTTTCTCTCTAGTGTGATGTGACCCTTGGTAAGCTTGGAAGCCAACGAAAAGGGGAAGCAATGCACTGCAACGTTCAGAGCAAAGGGAACCCAAGCTTCCCCATCGACACCAATTATTACTGCAGGAAGGGCGAGGGATGATAAATACAGATGTCAACATGGCATTCGTGGGGGAGGAAGAGGAAGATGTGACTTCGACGGGCTCAGCAGGGTGACTCCCTGCATGGAAATCGAGATGGTGGAGGAGACGTGAGTCATGTTTTCTCCCAAAGCGATCACACCCAGGAACTTGGCAGGAAACAGAGTGTGCCATTTCTAGGGACCGGGACGGCGCCCGCCCGAGAAGTCCCTCGAAGGGAAGCAATGTTTACTTTTCACACTACACCACGGATAGTTTTCCAGAACACTCGGAAAGCCAAAGTTTCCCCATGCCCGGTATTATTAGAAAAGCAGATTTTCTCAACGAAACAAAAAACCAACCAAGTTCGATCTTAAAGGAAGGGAAGAGTTTTAATCAAGCCCTTGGTTCGAAGAGCAAAAGGAAGGCTTCAAAGCAGAATATAACACGTAAACATAACTGATTGAATGTGTCAGAAAGGGAGAAAAAGGAAGAAGGGAAAACACAGGCGTTCCCTGAGTATTCGCGTCGGAAGGAGAACGGGCGAACATCCTTTTCCGTCTCAAAACGAACAGTTTGGAAAGCGTTTATTCCCCATTTCACGGAATGCTTCGTAGCCGATCTCCACTTCTTTGGAAATCATCTCAAACAGGAAGAATAAAACAGGGGAATGGCTTCATAAAACACGGAAACGGGTTACAAGTAACATGAACATAGAATGTATGGTATATAAACCTGTTTCCCCAAAAATAGGACATCCCCTGAAAATAAGACCTAGTAGAGGTTTTGTTGAATTGCTAAATATAAGGCCTCCCCCGAAAGTTTACATATATACTTTCGGGGAAAGCCTTATATTTAGCAATTCAGCAAAACCTCTACTAGGTCTTATTTTGATATATATACTGTTTCCCCGAAAATAAGACATCCCCTGAAAATAAGACCTAGTAGACATTTTGCTGAATTGCTAAACATAAGGCCTCCCCTGAAAGTTATATATATCTCCTGTTTCTCCGAAAACAAGACATCCCCTGAAAATAAGACCTAGTAGAGGTTTTGCTGAATTGCTAAATATAAGGCCTCCCCCGAAAGTTTATATATAAATATACTTTGGGGGAAGGCCTTATATTTAGTAATCCAGCAAAACGTCTACTAGGTCTTATTTTCATATATATATATATATACACATACTGTTTCACCGAAAATAAGACACCCCATGAAAATAAGACCTAGTAGAGGTTTTGCTAAATATAAGGCCTCCACCGAAAGTTATATATATATATAATATATATATACACATACACTTTCAGGGAGGGCCTTATATTTAGCAATTCAGCAAAACCTCTACTAGGTCTTATTTTCATATATATACACGGTTTCCCCAAAAATAAGACATCCCCTGAAAATAAGACCTGGTAGAGGTTTTGCTGAATTGCTAAATATAAGGCCTCCCCTGAAAGTTTTATATATATATATATATATATATAGTTTCTCCGAAAACAAGACTTCCCCTGAAAATAAGACCTAGTAGAGGTTTCGCTGAATTGCTAAATATAAGGCCTCCCCCGAAAGTAATATATAATATATATCCTGTTTCCCAGAAAATAAGACACCCCCTGAAAATAAGTCCTAGTAGAGGTTTTGCTGAATTGCTAAATATAAGGCCTCCCCCAAAAGTAAGACCTAGCAAAGCTTTGTGTTCATAAATATCGGGATTGGTAAATGTACTATAGATTGTTGTACATGGAAATAAAGGAAGTGACAAGAAATTCTTGATAGGATTCGGAGTTTGTCTGGTTATGCTGGTCTGTGATGACCACTACTGTACATGGAAAAATAAAACACCCCCTGAAAATAAGACCTAGTGCATCTTTGGGAGCAAAAAATTAATATTAAGACACTGTCTTATTTTAGGGGGTTTCTTATTTTAATAAGACCTAGCGCATCTTTGGGAGCAAAAAATTAATATAAGACACTATCTTATTTTCAGGGAAACAGGGTATATGTATATTAAAGATTAACTCCTTGGTCCCTTCGTTTGGGTTTGGCTCTGGGAAGACGGTGCACACCCGAACGGGTCGCATACGATCAGCTTCATTAATAAGATTAGAACGAAAACAGACAAATAAAGGAGAAACACCTCCGCACCCAACACTTGGAAGGCACCCAAATCTGCGGCTGGGAACCGGGTTTGACAAATCTGTGTACATTGCTCAACACACACAAGCAGGTACACACCCATCAGGTAGAACAGAGATGAGTATTACGCAGTCGTCTGGATGCTACTGGATTACATCTAACATTGGGTTGTTGTGTGTGTTTCCGGGCTGTGTGGCCATGTTCCAGAAGCATTCTCTCCTGACGTTTCGCCTGCATCTATGGCAGGCATCCTCAGAGGTTGTGAGGTCTCCAAACCTCTGAGGGTGCCTGCCATAGATGCAGGTGAAATGTCAGGAGAGAATGCTTCTGGAGCATCACCATACAACCCAGAAAACACACCACAACTCATTGAAAGCCTTCGACAACACATTACATCTAGCATAAACCAAAGGCCCTGACCCCAGATGCGAGATGTGTTAAGTTCCATAACAACGAGTAGCTGACCCAATTCTCATTGGTCTTGCTTTCCAGGGCAGAAGATGAGCTCAACCCAACGATCCGAAGCAAAAGACAGGGCTTTGTTGAATGAACTAATGACTCTTTCCACAGGGCAAGACATTTGGCAAGAGTGTGGTTCAGAAAGCGTGAGAATCAATGCTTCACAGGACAGAACGGCAGCAGAATGGATACAGATCGACAGCAGAGTCTCGCTTATCCGACATAAACGGGCCAGCAGAACGTCAGATAATATGGAGTCCCTTAAGTCACTAGGCACCTAGAATACTAACAACAAGGACTCCAAGGGTTAAGGCAAGGCAACAGTTTACGGCTTGATTGGCCCCGCAGGAGGTGTCCGGGTGCGGAAGCGGAACGTGGAAATCACAGGGAAGGAAGGAGGACGCTTACGCTTCCAGTCCTGCCTCTTTTCCCCCTTTTCTACCTTCCTCCTTCTCATCTTTACTTTTTCACTCATTGGGAATGGAGAGAGTTGGGGAGCGTTCCTTTAATTGAAGGGGAAATGCTAGGGGGCGTCGGTTAAGATGGGAAGTCGGATAAACAAAGGTCGGATAAGCGAGACTCTACCTTCTTTTGTAAAGCACAATTTTTCAACATGAAAGAAACTCCTTTAATTGAAGGGAAAATGTTGGAGGAAAAGGAGGGCGTCGGATAAAACGGGAAGTTGGATAAGCAAAGGTCGGATAAGCGAGACTCTGCTGTACCTTCTTTTGGAAAGCACAATTTTTCAACACAAAAGAGACTCCTTTAGTTGAAGGGGAAATGCTGGAGGAAAGGAGGGCATCGGATAAAACGGGAAGTTGGATAAACGAAGGTCGGATAAGCGAGACCTTGTGCTTTCGGAAAGCACAAATTTTCCAAAAGAGACTCCTTTAATTGAAGGGGAAATGCTGGAGGAAAAAGGGGGCGTCAGATAAGACGGAGAGTCGGATAAACAAAGGTCGGATAAGCGAGACTCTACCTTCTTTTGGAAAGCACAATTTTTCAACACGAAAGAGACTCCTTTAATTGAAGGGGAAATGTTGGAGGAAAAGGAGGGCGTCGGATAAAACGGGAAGTCGGATAAGCAAAGGTCGGATAAACGAGACTCTGCTGTACCTTCTTTCGGAAAGCACAATTTTACAACACGAAAGGAATCAAAACATAACCCAAAGCAGAGCAAGCCCCCTTATTCATTCAGTCCTGCTAGGACCTAGTAGGAATTGCAGAAGCAAAGCAAGCGGAACTGGAACGACACCCCAAAAGGCAATCTAGAATGTCCTGTCTCACACCAACCCCCCCCCCCCCCCCGATCCATTCATTTATGAGGAAAACCTTCTTCGGAAAGCTAAGATTGCTGTTTAGGATGCAAGGAGAGGGCGCTTCCAACCTCTCCAACTGGCGGTTTCTTCCTTCCCACCCATCTTGTGGTGGGGAAACTGGTTTGGCCAGGCCTGGGGCATGCACATCCTTGCCTCCACCACGCAAGTCAGGTTGAGCAGGTCAAGGAACAAGGAGGGAACCCGAACGAGCGAGCGAGCGACGGGATGGGTGTGTTAAATAGGAGGCAGTTTGCAATTGAACCTCGTGTCATCGCAGAATGTGACAAGAAAGAATTAATACTGCGCCCATGCTCTCCTCCACCCACCTGGGATGCAAGAAAAGGGCAGAGGGAACTATCCGCATCGAACCAAAGGCAGACTCTTAAAAGATCTAATTTGGGGAGCAGGAGGAAACCTCCAGACCACACTGATGGCACAGATCCAACACACCACCAGTTCAGCCAAACTTCTCTCCAAGTCAACCCAACTCTCAGGCAAAACCAACTAAGAGACACCACAGGTTGGAGAACCACACGAGATGGGTGAGAAAAGAGAACAGAGAGTCCATGCAACCTTTATCTTTCGCCGCTTCTCCCCGATCTGCACAGATCCCAAAGGCACCCCAAAACGCTCAGGATCTCTGCTGAAATGTTCCACTCCTGCTAGAGATTTGTTGTCAAGGAAAGCCATAACAAACATATTGGAAGAGGAAAGGGGGGAGTTGACAGAAGAGAATATATGTTCTAGGGTTCATTGGTTAGAGATTTCTTTTGTGTGCGCGCAAATTATATAGAAATATATTTATATATATTTGTATGGCCCTAGGATTATTACGACTTGTAGTTGGAAGTAAGCCACATTAAACCTTCGTAGAGTCCTTCGCCCGACGTGGCGCACGAGGGCTGGACGTACCAATTCCTGTCCCTAATGCGCGTGAGGCCCAGTTTCTCTTGGATCTCGTGAGGTTTCATGGCGTCGGGGAGGTCCTGCTTGTTGGCAAAGACCAGAATGATGGCGTCCCGCATCTCCCGGTCGTTGATGATGCGGTGGAGCTCCTGCCGCCCTTCGTCGATCCGGTCGCGGTCGGCGCAGTCCACCACGAAAATCAACCCTTGGGTGCCGGTGTAGTAGTGTCTCCAGAGGGGCCGGATCTTGTCCTGGCCCCCAACGTCCCAGACGTTGAACTTGACGTTCTTATAGGTCACCGTCTCCACGTTGAAGCCGACAGTTGGGATGGTGGTCACTGGCTGGCCCAGCTTGAGCTTGTACAGGATGGTGGTCTTCCCGGCAGCGTCCAGGCCCAGCATCAGGATCCTCATCTCTTTGTTGCCAAAGATCTTGGATAGCATCTTCCCCATGGCTGCGGGCGAGGACTACAGTCCATACAAGGCTGGAATGGAAGAAGAGAAAACGGGACATCAGTGGGATCAAGAACAAGCCTATTTCCATCCTTTGCTTATAAATGTTGCAGGGGTAGCTGCTGTTTCCTTTGCCTGTTGTAGGCAGGCACGTACAGCTACACTAGAATCTGGAGGAGTTGGATCTGACTCTTTCCCAACTGAGGCTTTATCACATTGTTTCCAAATGTTGTACAGGTAGCTGCTGTTTCCTTTGCCTGTTGTAGGCAGGCACATACGGCTACACTAGAATCTGGAGGAGTTAGATCAGACTCTTTCCCAACTGAAGCTTTATCACATTGTTTACAAATGTTGTAGGGGTAGCTGCTGTTTCCTTTGCCTGTTGTAGGCAGGCACATACGGCTACACTAGAATGAGGAGTTAGATCTGACTCTTTCCCAACTGAAGCTTTAGCACATTATTTACAAATGTTGTAGAGGTAGCTGCTGTTTCCTTTGCCTGTTGTAGGCAGGCACATACGGCTACACTAGAATCTGGAGGAGTTAAGATCTGACTCTTTCCCAACTGAAGCTTTATCACATTGTTTACAAATGTTGTAGAGGTAGCTGCTGTTTCCTTTGCCTGTTGTAGGCAGGCATGTACGGCTACACTAGAATCTGGAGGAATTAGATCAGACTCTTTCCCAACTGAAGCTTTATCACATTATTTACAAATGCTGTAGAGGTAGCTGCTGTTTCCTTTGCCTGTTGTAGGCAGGCACATACGGCTACATTAGAATCTGGAGGAGTTAGATCTGACTCTTTCCCAACTGAAGCTTTATCACATTGTTTACAAATGTTGTAGAGGTAGCTGCTGTTTCCTTTGCCTGTTGTAGGCAGGCACGTACAGCTACACTAGAATCTGGAGGAGTTAGATCTGACTCTTTCCCGACTGAAGCTTTATTGCATTGTTTACTGCAAACACACACACTACGAAAGTCTCTGTGTCTCTGGCTCCTTTTCACCAAGCTTTTGGTGAATGCTAATGCTGCTGAAAAAAGTTCCAGCTAAGCAGAGAATGCGCATTAAAAGTGTTTGTAAAAAGATACTTCACAGTTGGAGGTTTAATTGAGATACACAAAAACTACAGAAGCCGATGCTCTATTATTTATTATACAAATAAATACATAATAAACATAATTTGTTGTTGTTGTTCATTTGTTCAGTTGTTTCTGACTCTTCGTGAACTCATGGACCAGCCTACGCCTGAGCTCCCTGTCGGCCGTCACCACCCCCAGCTCCTTCAATAATAAATATAATATAATAAATATAATATTGCAAGTAAAAAATAATATAATGAATATAATGTAATAAATAATATAATATGTAACAACATAATAATCTAATAAATATAATATTGCAATGTAATAAAATAATAAATAAATAAAATCTAATATAATATGTAATAACATAATAATCTAATAAATTTTATTTATTATTTACTTATTTCCTATATTTATACCCCGCCCTTCTCCTCCCGAAGGGGGACTCATATAATATAATATAATATAATATAATATAATATAATATAATATAATATAATATAATATAATATAATATAATATTGCAAGTTTAAAATATGATATAATAAATAAATAATATAATAATAATTTTTTTTATTGTGTCAGGAGCAACTTGAGAAACTGCAAGTCGCTTCTGATATGAGATAATTGGCTGTCTGCAAGGACATTGCCCAGGGGACGCCTGGATGATTTGATGTTTTTATCATCCTTGTGGGAGGCTTCTCTCATGTCCCCGCATGAGGAGCTGGAGCTGATAGAGGGAGCTCATCCGCCTCTCCCCAGATTCAAGAGGAATATAATAAATAAATATAATAAAAATATAATAATATAATATCTAATAAGATAATCTATATAAATAAAAATGTAATGATCGTTTGTGGGATTAACAGAACTCAAAAACCACTGGATGAATTGGCACCAAATTTGGACAGAAGACACCTAACAACCCAATGTATGTCCTTCACTCAAAAAAATTGATTTTGTCATTTGGGAGTTGTAGTTGCTGGGATTTATAGTTCACCTACAATCAAAGAGCATTCTGAACTCCACCAACGATGGAATTGAAACAAACTTGGCACACAGTTCTCCCATGACTAAACAGAAAATACTGGAAGGGTTTGGTGGGCAGTGTCCTTTGGTTTTGGAGTTGTAGTTCACCTCCATCCAGAGAGCACTGTGGACTCAAACAATGATGGATCTGGACCAAACTCTACACAAATACTCAATATGTCCAGATGTGAACACTGGTGGAGTTTGGGGAAAATAGAATCTTGACATTTGGGTGTTGTAGTTGCTGGGATTTATAGTTCACCTACAATCACAGAGCATTCTGAACCCCACAAACGATAGAATTGGGCCAAACTTCCCATACAGATCCCCCCATGTGGGCCACAACAACGCGTGGCAGGGGACGGCTAGTAATCTAATAAATATAATGTTGCAAGTTAAAATATAATATAATAAATATAATAAAATGTAATAATATCTAATAAGATAATAAACTAATAAATATAATATATTAAATAATATATACATATAATGAATATCTAATAAATACAATAATGTAAGCTAAAATAGAATATAATCTATATATATAAAAATGGAAAGGGTGTTCAACGGGACAGCAAAACGCGAACACCCCCTGACGAAAACTCACCAAATTTGCCGTGTACATACCTCAACCCACAAGGTATGCACAACACTCATCAAAATTCCAAACAACATTTCAAGAAACTCACAATTACAAAAACCAACTGAGCATGCGAAGTGCCCAGGGGAGGAAGTACACACGCAATGCACACTGGGAACTGTAGTTCTAGAACGCGGCCTGCTCGCTGGGGGGCAGGATGCTGCGCGAATGGAGAAAGGAAGGAAGGAAAGAAAGGAAGGAAGGGAAGTTGAGAAGGTATATGAAAGAAGAAAGGTAGGAAAGGAAGAATACAGAGAGAGAAGGAGGATGGGAAAGAAGGGAGAAAGGAAGGAAGGAGGAAAGGAAAGAAAGATAGAAAAAAAGAAGAAAGGGAAGGGGAAGGGAAGGTATCAAAAGGAAGGAAGGAAGGAAGGAAGGAAAGAAGGGGAATTTGGGAAGGGGAAGAGAGGAAAAAAGCGAAGGAAGAAGAGAAAGGGAGGGAAGAAAAGAAAGAAAAGGAAGACTGGAAGTCAAGAGCGAAGGAAGGAAGGAAAGAGATAGAGAGGGAAGAAAGGAGAGAAAGAGGAAGGAAAATAAAAAGGGAGGAGGAAGGAAATAGGAAGAGAAGGAAGGAGGAGAGAAGGAAAGAAAAAAGGGAAGGGAGGAAAGACGGAGCAAAGGAAGGAGAGAAAGAGGGAGGCAAGGAAAGAAATAAAGAGAAGGTAGGATGGGAGCAAAAAGCTAAGGAAGGAAGTAAACAGGTAGAGAAGGAAGAAAGGAAAGAAGAAAAGGAAATGAAGGAAGGAGTGAAAGAAGGAGAGAAAGAGGGTTGGCCACAGCAACGCGTGGCAGGTAAAGCTAGTAAATATTATACATGTAACATAGTATAATTAATTTTGCTCTGCCTTACTCCTAGTATATGACCCAATGTTGTAATGGAACCAGGGTTTTCAGGGTCAATTACTATTAGCTGGTAATGGTATCACCTCTTTGGCTTCATCTGCCATCCCCATAGTAGAAAATGATTTGTCCCAGAAATATTTTAACATTGTGATTTAGGAACTCTGGCTGATATAATACAAAGTCTTTTGGGGTGACTTATTATCCAATAGCAAATCAAGATCCATTAATAATACAAAAGACCAACAGTTTCCATGCTAACACTGGCTTACTGACACAAATCAACACAGATACTTGGATTTTGGGACTCACTTTTGGGGTTCTCGTCTGTGTGGGTTGGTTTACTTAATTAATTTACTTTATTTCCTGCAAAAAAGAAGAATCTATAATTCTCTTGATACCAGAGTTTTCGAACCCAGTGCTATGAAAAACACTCCATTGCAACACTTAAAAACATACTCAAACATCGTAAAAAGATAAGCGCACTGCATTCCCTATTAAAAGATTACTTTGCCACAGTAACTTAAAAGCAAAAGGCTTGTCTCAATGGAAAGTTATTTGCCAAACGGCGGAAAGGTGACAAAAGTAGCACTCCCTCCTGATGTTTCACCCACATCTATGGCAGGCATCCTTAAAGGTTGTGAGGTCTGTTGGAAACTAGGCAAGTCAGGTTTAGATACCTGTGGAATGATGTCCAGGGTGGGATAAAGAACTCTTGTCTGCTTGAGGCAAGTGTGAATGTTGCAATTAGCCACCTTGATTAGCATTTAATTGCCTTGCAGCTTTAAAGCCTGGCTGATTGCTGCCTGAGGGATAAAGAGTAAGCATTTAATGGCCTTGCAGCTTTAAAGCCTGGCTGGTTGCTGCCTGGGGGGATAAAGAGCAACACTAAAAAAAAAAGGGGAATTTAGGCAAAAATCAATCAGGGCCAGCTAACACCTCCAAACAAAGGATCCCCCGGGCACCAAACGAAGGTTCCCATAAGTTTCCGCTGACTTTAAGTCTAGTTGAGTCCGACTCCGGTGGTTGGTGCTCATCTCCATTTCTAAGCCGAAGAGCCAACACTGGCCATAGACACCTCCAAGGTCATGTGGCCAGCATGACTGCATGGAGCACCGTTACTTCCCACAGAAGTGGTTCCTATTGATCTACTCACATTTCCATGTTTTCGAACTGCTAGGTTGGCAGAAGCTGGGGCTAACAGCGGGAGCTCACCCCTCTCCCCGGATTTGAACCGCCGACCATCAGATCAGCAAGTCCAGCAGCTCAGCAGTTTAACCCGCTGCACCACCAGGGGCTCCTTTAGGTAAAGGTAGTCCCCTGACATTAAGTCCAGTCATGTCTGACTCTGGGGTGTGGTGCTCATCTCCATTTCTAAGCCGAAGAGCCAGCGTTGTCCGTAGACACCTCCAAGGTCATGTGGCCAGCATGACTGCATGGAGCACCGTTACTTCCCACAGAAGTGGTTCCTATTGATCTACTCACATTTCCATGTTTTCGAACTGCTAGGAGCTCACCCCACTCCCTGGATTCGAACCGCCGACCTTCAGATCAGCAAGTTCAGCAGCTCAGTAGTTTAACCCGCTGCACCACTGGGGGCTCCTATAATAATACAATATTTAATCTATATTATACGATATTTCATCAACATTATACTGCCCCGGTGGCACAGTGGGTTAAAGCACTGAGCTGCTGAGCTTGTTGACCAAAAGGTCGCAGGTTCAATTCCAGGGAGCGGCGTGAGCTTCCGCTGTCAGCCTTAGCTTCTGCCAACCTAGCAGTTCGAAAACATGCAAATGTGAGTAGATCAATAGATACCGCTCCGGCGGGAAGGTAACGGTGCTCCATGTGATCATGCTGGCCACATGACCTTGAAGGTGTCTATGGACAATGCCGGCTCTTCGGCTTAGAAATGGAGATGAGCACCACACCCCAGAGTCAGACATGACTGGACTTAATGTCAGGGGACAACCTTTACCTATACTATATTTAATCTGTCTGTTTTAGCCATGTTGTACCTTAGCTCAAGCTGCGAGAGGGGGGTAACAAATAAATTATTATTATCATTATTTATATGATCTATATGAGCCTTCCAATATAATATAATATAATATAATATAATATAATATAATATAATATAATAATATATGGTATTAATATATTAGTATCATTATTGTAATATTCAGTATTATATCTATATATTTATTATATTTATATCTATAAAATAAAAATGTAATGTTTGTTTGTGGGATTAACATAACTCAAAAACCACTGGATGAATTGACACCAAATTTGGACACAAAACACTCCTAACAGACCCGCGAGTGAACATCACTCAGAAAAACACTGAAAAACACAGCAGAAGAGACTTAAAAGCCAAAAAAATAAAAATTACATTACAATGCATGCACAAAACCATATATATATACACACACACACACACTAGCTGTTCCCTGCCACGCGTTGCTGTGTCCCACTCTGGTGGTCATGGGGGGTTCTGTGTGGGACGTTTGGCCCAATTCTATAGTTGGTGGGGTTCAGAATGTTCTCTGATTGTAGGTGAACTATAAATCCCTGCAACTGCAACTCCCAAATGTCAAGATTCTATTTCCCCCAAACTCCACCAGTGTTCACATTTGGGCATATTGAGTATTCGTGTAGAGTTTGGTCCAGATCCATCATTGTTTGAGTCCACAGTGATCTCTGGATGTAGGTGTACTACAACTCCCAAACTCAAGGTCAATGCTCCCCAAACCATTCTAGTGTTTTCTGTTGGTCATGGGAGCCCTATGTTCAACATTTGGTTCAATTCCATCGTTGGTGGGGTTCAGAATGCTCTTTGATTGTAGGTGAACTATAAATCCCAGCAACTACAACTCCCAAATGACAAAATCATTTTTTTTGAGTGAAGGACATACATTGGGTTGTTAGGTGTCTTGTGTCCAAATTTGGTGTCAATTCCCCCAGTGGTTTCTGAGTTCATTATTTATATAGACTAGCTGTACCCGCCACGCTTTGCTGTGGCCAACCTTCCTTCTTTCTCTCCTTCCTTCCTTCCTGTCTTTCCTTCTCTTTTTCCTTCCTTCTCTATTTCCTTCCTTCCCCCTTTTTCCTTCTCTTCTGCTGTCTTTCTTTTATTCCTTCTCTTTCCTTCCCTCCCTCTTTCTCTACATCTTCCCCCTTCCTTCACTCCCTCCTTCCTCCCTTCCTTCCCTTTTTTCTTTCCTTCTCTCCTTCCTTCCTTCCTTCTCTAACTTTCCTTCCTTCCCCCTTTTTCTTTCCCTCCCTCTTTCTCTCCTTTTCTTCCTTCTATACCTCTTTCCTTCCTTCTTTCTCTCTTTGCTTCCATCTCCCTTTCCTTCTTTCCTTCCCTCCTGCTTTCTCTCCTTTTCCCCTCCATCCTTTGCTCCCTTTTTCCTTCTTTTCTTTCTTTATCTCCTTCCTTCTCTACCTCTTTCCTTCCTTTCTTGGCTCTTTGCTTTCATCCTTCCTTCTCTCTTTCTTTCCTTCTCTCCTTCTTTCCCTCCTTCCTTCGCTCCCTTTTCATCCTTCCTTCTCTCCTTCTTTCCTTCTCTCCTTCTTTCCCTCTTTCCTTCGCTCCCTTTTTCCTTCCTTTCCTTTCTTTCTTTCTCTCCTTCCCCCTTTTTTCTTTCCCTCCCTCTTTCTCTCCTTCCTTCCTTCCTTCCTTCTCTTTGCTTCCATGCTTCCTTCTCCCTTTCCTTCTTTCTTTTCCTCCCTCTTTTTTTCTTTTCTTTCTTTCTTGCCTCCCTCTTTTCTGTATTGTCATTTAGCTTTTCATCATTTAGCTTTTTGGGGCTTTCAAAGTCCCTTCTGCTGTGCTTTTCAGTGCTTTTTTGAGTGAAGGGCTTACATTGGGTTATTAGGTGTCTTGTGTCCAAATTTGGTGTCAATTCCCCCAGTGGTTTTTGAGTTCTGTTAATCCCACAAACTAACATTACATTTTTATTTATATAGATGATCAAGATTTGCAATTTTCCAACCCTGGTCCAACATTCAAACGACATTATCTTGGTGGCTGATATGAAATAGCAAGGAAAGTGCTATTAATTGGCCAATAAAGGCAAGTTGATAAATGTTTTGAAGGGTTTCTTCCATAGACAGAAGTTTTCCATTATCAGCTCCTTCCAAAATGTCTATTTTCAAATGGGAACAGGAAGCGAGAACGATGCGGCACCAATTGATAGACAAAAATGCCCAAAATCACATTCAATTGCATTGAAAACCAATCTGAGTTTTCCAATCGCATCCCAAGATAATGATTGGCAGCTTCCTCCTTGTCATATTTGAGATTTTTGTAAAATTAATTTGATATGTGCCCCACTTATCCAAACCGAGACGGGTAAAAAAACAGGTCGCAAGTTAGCATCGTTAAAGCCCGGCTCAACCAATTATAATATTACAGTGGAATTGGATTAACAGCCACAAAGAAGTGCAGCAGATCCCCGCCGGGGTCAAAGCCACTCAATTAGCAATGCTGCCCGAACAAAATATTATTTTGAGTAATCAGGCGCATCAAATCACTCTCAACAAAAGATTCCCCCCAGGCACTTCCAAGCCATTAAGGTGGTCAGTTGAAACATTCACACCTAGCTCCAACAGACAAGAGTCCTTTGTCCCACCCTGGTCATTCCACAGATATATAGACCCATTTTCCTACTTCCAACAGACCTCACTACCTCTGAGGATGCTTGCCATAGATGCAGGCAAAACGTCAGGAGAAAATGCCTCTAGAACATGGCCATACAGCCCGGAAAAACCTACAACAACCCAGTGATTCCGGCCATGAAAGACTTCGACAATACATTAAAATATTATTTTCCTCCAAACGAAGGCATACAGTAATGGGGCCTGGCTAGAATCATGTGGCAGAGAGTTCCAAAGAAGAACAATTTTGGTGAATTTGGTTTCCTATTTACACAATGTGCTCAATAAGAAAGCCCACCAAAGGAAGAGGAATGTGTGGCTATTAGTCAAGACAACTAGTAGCCAATTCCAGAGATGAAACAATCACGGCCAGTGAACACCTTCCAACAAAGGATTCCCACAGGCAGGAAGCAGTCAGGCTTTGAAGCTGCAAGGCCATTCACAGCATATTACTGGAGAGCACAGAAATGCTGGACCACTCTAACAACCTCCATGTTAGGCTACACAGAGACGCCATTGAAATTCACACCTCCCAACAAAGGATTCCCCCAGGCAGGAAGCAGTAAAGCTTTGAAGCTGCAAGGCCATTCACAGCATATTACTGGAGAACACAGAAATGCTGGACCATTCTAAAAATCACAATGTTGGGCTATACAGAGACGCCATTGAAATTCACACCTCCCAACAAAGGATTCTCCCAGGCAGGAAGCAGCCAGACTTTGAACCTACAAGGTCATTCAATGCTTATCAAACCGGTCAATTGCAACATTCAGACAAGAGTTGTTTGTTAGAGGCAAGTGTGAATGTTGCAATTGGCCACCTTGATTAGCACCAAATAGCTTTGCAGCTTCAAAGCTTGGCTGCTTCCTGGACAGAGCATATTATTGGAGAACACAGAAATGCGGGACCATTCTAACAACCACCATGTCAGGCTACACAGAGACGCCATTGAAATTCACACCTCCCAACAAAGGATTCCCCCAGGCAGGAAGCAGCCAGGCTTTTAAAGCTGCAAGGCCATTCAATACTTATCAAACCAGCCAATTGCAACATTCACACTTGCCTCAAGCAGACAAGAGCTGTCTGTTGGAGGCAAGTGTGAATGTTGCAATTCGCCACCACAATCATGTCAGACTACACAGAGAAGCCATTGAAATCCACACCTCCCAACAAAGGATTCCCCCAGGCAGGAAGCAGCCGGATTTTGAAGCTGCAAGACCACTTAACACTTATCAATCCGGCCAATTACAACTTTCAAACCTGCCTCTATAACAAACAAATCTTGTCTGCTTGAAGCAAGTGTGAATATTGCAATTGGCCACCTTGATTAGCACCGAATGGCTTTGCAGCTTCTAAGACTGGCTGCTTCCTGGCAGAGCATATTATTGGAGAACACAGAAATGCGGGACCATTCTAACAACCACCATGTCAGGCTACACAGAGACGCCATTGAAATTCACACCTCCCAACAAAGGATTCCCCCAGGCAGGAAGCAGCCAGGCTTTTAAAGCTGCAAGGCCATTCAATACTTATCAAACCAGCCAATTGCAACATTCACACTTGCCTCAAGCAGACAAGAGCTGTCTGTTGGAGGCAAGTGTGAATGTTGCAATTCGCCACCACAATCATGTCAGACTACACAGAGAAGCCATTGAAATCCACACCTCCCAACAAAGGATTCCCCCAGGCAGGAAGCAGCCGGATTTTGAAGCTGCAAGACCACTTAACACTTATCAATCCGGCCAATTACAACTTTCAAACCTGCCTCTATAACAAACAAATCTTGTCTGCTTGAAGCAAGTGTGAATATTGCAATTGGCCACCTTGATTAGCACCGAATGGCTTTGCAGCTTCTAAGACTGGCTGCTTCCTGGCAGAGCATATTATTGGAGAACACAGAAATGCTGGACCATTCTAACAACCACCATGTCAGGCTACACAGAGACGCCATTGAAATTCACACCTCCCAACAAAGGATTCCCCCAGGCAGGAAGCAGCCACGCTTTGAAGCTGCAAGGCCATTAAATGCTTATAAAACCAGCCAATTGCAGCATTCACACTAGCCTCGAGCAGACAAGAGTTTTTTCTCCCAACCTGGACATTATTCCACAGATATATAAATCTCACTTGCCTAGTTGTAGTTGGCCACCTTGATTAGTACTGGATGGCCTTGCAGCTTCAAAGTCTGGCTGCTTCCTGCGTGGAGGAATCCTTTGTTGGGAGGTGTCAGCTGGCCCTGATTGTTTCTTATGACATTCCATAGATATATAAACCCTACTAGTCCTAGTTTCCAACGGACCTCACAAACTCTTGAAGATGCCTGCCATAGATGTGGGCGAAACGTCAGGAGAGAATGCTTCTGGAACATGGCCCTACAGTCTGAAAACTCACAGCAACTCAAGGATATTGTGCTTTTGATTTTCATTTTCATTTTTGTTTTAGCTGGGTTTGTTTTAGCTTTTGTAAGCTCCCCAATTAATGGAAAATAATAATAATAATAATAATAATAATAATAATAATAATATAATCATCACCACCATCATCAATCGCCCTCTTTCAGGGTTGCTTCTTATCTCCAAACTGCATCATCTCTCCAGCTGCACGTCAAACCACTTCCTTTTTTAAAAATACCTTGCAACGTGCTTCAACAACGCTTCTCTTTTTCTTACCTTTTCGTCCTGATCCCTGTATGCAACTAATATAACCACCTGAGAATGTTTGCAGGTTGGAAAAGCTGACCATCCAACACCTAGAGATTGACTGCCAGCATTTTACCCACAAGGACCACCAAGTATACTTCCAAATCTACATGATCTGATTGTTTACCCCCAAACTCACTGAGGACTAGAAACTTGCACAGTGATAAGACGGTTAATGGAGCAAAGGCCAACTTCTGGAAAAGAGCCCCGTGAACCAGCGGAGGAGTTTCCTTTGGCATATATCTCTGGAGCAATATGGAAAAAATAAGACCCCCCATCTACACTGGCATATAATCCAGTTTCTGGATCCAGATTATCTGTTTCGAATTGGATTATATGGCAGTGTAGATGCAGCCTAAGACACATTCAATAATTTGTTGAAATGAATGACGTGTGTGTGTATATATACGTGTATGTATGTATGTACATGTGTGTATGTGTATGTGTGTGTATATATGTGTATGTGTGTATATATGTGTGTATGTATGTATGTATGTATATAGGTACTTTACTATATATGTGTATCTGTGTGTGTATGTATATATGTATGTGTGTGGGTGGGTGTATGTATATATATATATATATATGTTTATATATATGTGTATGTATGTATATATATATATGTATGTGTATATATATAGGTAATTTGCTATATATGTGTATCTATGTGTGTATGTATATATGTATGTGTGTGTGGGTGTGTGTATATATATGTATATATGTGTATGTATGTGTATATATGTATATGCGTACATGTGTATGTATGTATATATGTGTGTATGTATATATGTGTGTATGTATATGTGTGTGTGTGTATGTATATAGGTACTTTACTATATATGTGTATCTATGTGTGTGTATGTATATATGCATGTGTGTGTGGGTGTGTGTATATATAGGTTTGGATTATATGGCAGTGTAGATGCAGCCTAAGATGCATTCAGAAATTTGGTGAAATGAATGACGTGTGTATATATGTTTATGTATGTATGCATGTATATGTATGTGTGTGTGTATATGTATCTCTCTCTGTGTGTGTGTGTGTGTGTATGTATGTGTAGGTACTTTACTATATATAAGGAGTCCCCGGTGGCGCAGTGGGTTAAACCCTTGTGCCAGAAGGACAAGACCGACAGGTTGTAGGTTCGAATCTAGGGAGAGCACGGATGAGCACCCTCTGTCAGCTCTAGCTCCCCATGCGGGGACATGAGAGAAGCCTCCCAACAAGGATGGTAAAACATCAAAACATCCAAGCGTCCCCTGGGCAATGTCCTTGCAGACAGCCAATTCTCTCAAACCAGAAGCGACTTGCAGTTTCTCAAATTGCTCCTGACACTACACACACACACATATATATATATGAGAGACTAGTTTCATACTTGATCTCACCGCCAAACAGAACTAGGATGACTTCATTAGCACTAGCCACCTTAGTGGAAGCATGAGAGTTGTAGTCCTACAAGCTCTGAGAGCTGTTCAGCAGTGGAACTCTCTGCCCCAGAGTGTGGTGGAGGCTCCTTCTTTGGAAGCTTTTAAGCAGAGGCTGGATGGCCATCTGTCGGGGTTGCTTTGAATGTGATTTTCCTGTTTCTTGGCAGAATGGGGTTGGACTGGATGTCCCACGAGGTCTCTTCTAACTCTATGATAAGCGCTACCAGCCGTGCATGGGGATGTTCCCATTTTACAGAATGGGGAAACTGAGGCTGGGAGTCAGTGGCTGCAGCCCACAGGAAGTCAAGGCCCTTTGGCCTCCCTTTTGCTGTCACAAAACAGAGAGGCGCTTCCTGTTCTCTGGAGTGAAGCCAGCGCCTCGCCCAAGGCCGTGCAAGGAGCCCCATGCCTCCCAAAGCAAGCATTCATGCTTCACAATCTACACAAGAGAGAGAAAAGCAGCCTGTCTGACTCCCTCCCACTTCTCTTTTCCAAGCCAGGACGATTGGGAAGAGTCTATCCAAGGGTGCATCCACACTCATGGGGTGCATCTACACTGTGCAATAAATCAGGTTTGACACCACTTAAACCACCCTGTCTTAATTATATAGTAGTTGTGGTTTCAGAATTTTTGGAGCCTTCTCCAACAAAGAGTGCAAACTACCCAAATTCGGAGATCTGAACTCATGGAGTGTGTCTACACTGTACAATTAATCCAGTTTGACACCACTTAAATAACCCTGTCTCAATTATATAGTAATTGTAGTTTCACAAGTTATGGAGCCTTCTCCAACAAAGAGTGTGAAGTACCAGAATTTGGAGATCAAATTCATGGGGTGCATCTACATTGTACAATTAATCCGGTTTGACACTACTTCAACCACCCTGTCTCAATTATATAGTAGTTGTAGTTGCACAAGTTTTGGTGCCTTCTCCAACAAAGAGTGCGAACTATCAGAATTCGGAGATCGAACTCATGGAGTGTGTCTACACTGTATAATTAATCCGGTTTGACACCACTTAAACCACCCTGTCTCAATTATATAGTAATTGTAGTTTCACAAGTTTTGGAACCTTCTCCAACAAAGAGTGCAAACTATCAGAATTCGGAGATCCGAACTCATGTGGTGCGTCTACACCGTACAATAAATCGGGTTTGAAACCACTTAAACAACCTGTCTCAATTATATAGTAGTTGTAGTTTCAGAAGTTTTGGGGCCTTCTCTAACAAAGAGTGCGAACTAACAGAATTTGGAGATCAGAACTCATGGGATGCGCCTACACTGTACAATTAATATGGTTTGACACCACTTAAACAACCCTGTCTCAATTATATAGTAATTGTAGTTTCAGAAGTTTTGGAGCCTTCTCCAACAAGAGTGCAAAGTACCAGAATTTGGAGATCGAATTCATGGGGTTTGTCTACACTGTACAATTAATCCGGTTTGACACCACTTAAACCACCCTGTCTCAATTATATAGTAGTTTCACAAGTGTTGGAGCATTCTCTTCCAAAGAGTGCAGACTACCAGAATTTGGAGATCTGAACTCATGGAGTGTGTCTACACCGTACATACAATTAATCTGGTTTGACACCACCTAAACCTCCCTGTCTCAATTATATAGTAGTTTTAGTTTCACAAGTTTTGGAGCTTTCTCTTCCAAAGAGTGCAGACTACCAGAATTTGGAGATCCGAACTCATGGGTGCGTCTACACTGTACAATTAATCCGGTTTGACACCACTTAAACAACCCTGTCTCAATTATATAGTAATTGTAGTTTCACAAATTTTGGAGCCTTCTGTAACAAAGAGTGCGAACTACCAGAATTTGGAGATCCGAATTCATGGGGTGCGTCTACACTGCAGAACTAATCTGGTTTGACACCACTTAAACCACCCTCTGAATTACATGGAATCCTGGTAGTTGTACTTTCACAAGTTTTGGAGCCTTCTCTTCCAAAGAATGTGAACTACCAGAATTCCATCACACAATCTAGTTCAAGTGGCGCCAAACCGCTTTAATTTTCTAATGTAGACAGTTTTTGGAATCTGAAACCTAATCAAAGTTTGAAGGTCACGCTCAAGTTCGCCGAGACTCGTAACGCTCCGAGACGGGTTTCCCGGAAACAGGAAACATTCATTTCGAATCTGGAATTTAATTTGGAGCCAGTAAAGTTCAATTACACACTGGAAAGAAAAGAAGTCGCACAAGTTGTGGGTGAGTCTCACAACTGGAATTTCTCCTCTCCACCCACTTCACCTGTTTGCGCTTGCATTTCGGGCGGTTTTTAGATCTTTCCGGGACAAAATCCTGGGCAAATTACACACACACACACACACATATATACATATACATACATACATACATTACACATATTACATATATATATATTTATTTGAAGGGTTTTTTTCCCCTCCCCAAAAGTGTCTCTTTTAGGCAAAAGTTGAACAAGGATGTAGGTGAACTACATCTCCCTTAAATCACCGTCAATTCATCCCAAATCCCTCCAGTATCTTCTGTTGGTCATTGGGGGCTCTGTATGGGAAGTCTGGCCCAATTCTATCGTTGGTGGGGTTCACAATGCTCTTAGATTGTAGGTGAACTATAAATCCCAGCAACTACAACTCCCAAATATTAAGGTCTATTTCCCCCAAACTCCACCAGCGTCTACATTTGGGTGTATTGAGTATCTGTGCCAAGTTTGGTCCAGATCCATCATTGTTTGAGTCCACAGTGCTCTCTGGATGTAGGTGAACTACAACTCCCAAACTCAAGGTCAATGCCCATCAAATCCCTCCAGTATTTTCTATTGATCGTGGGAGTCTCTGTATGGGAAGTCTTGCCCAATTCTATCATTGGTGGGGTTCAGAATGCTCTTTGATTGTACAACTCCCAAATGAAAAAATCACCTCCCCCTTGCAACCCCACCAGTATTCAAATTTGGCGGTTTGTGCCGAATTTGGTCAGGTGGATGCTCTTGGGTTTGTGCCCAATTTGGTCCGGTGAATGCTCTTTGATTGTAGGCGAACTATAAATCCCAGCAACTACAACTCCCAAATGACAAAATCAACTCCCCCTCCCAACCCCACCAGTATTCAAATTTGGGCGATTTATGCCCAATTTGGTCCGGTGAGTGATCTTTGATTGTAGGTGAACTATAAATCCCAGCAACTACAACTCCCAAATGACAAAACCACCTCCCACTCCCAACCCCACCAGTATTTGGCCGGTTTGTGATAATTTCATCCGGTGAATGCTCTTCGATAGTAGGTGGACTATAAACCCCGGCAACTACAACTCCCAAATGACAAATCAATCCCTCCCCAAACCCACCAGTATTCATGATCATAGGCGAACTATAAATCCCAGCAACTACAACTCCCAAATGACAAATCAATTCCTCCCCAAAACCCACCAGTATTCATGATCATAGGCGAACTATAAATCCCAGCAACTACAACTCCCAAATGACAAATCAATCCCTCCCCAAACCCACCAGTATTCATGATCATAGGCGAACTATAAATCTCAGCAACTACAACTCCCAAATGACAAATCAATCCCTCCCCAAAACCCACCAGTATTCATGATCATAGGCGAACTACAAATCCCAGCAACTACAACTCCCAAATGACAAATCATTCCCTCCCCAAACCTACTAGTATTCAAATTTGGGTGTATCGGGTATGAAATGAATGAAAGTACATCCTGCCTAACAGATATTTACATGACGATTCATAACAGTCGCAAAATCAATTGTGAATTAGTGAAAATAATGTTATGGCTGGGGGTCACCACAACACGAGGAACCGTATTAAGGGGTCGCGGCATTAGGAAGGTTGGGAAACACTGCAATAGAAGGACAGGTGAGAAAACATCAAGCCTCGTGCAAAATGCAACATTCGCTCGCACGAAAAGGAAAACTAATTATGAAGTAGTGAAAATAATTTTATGGTTGGGGGTCACCACAACATGAGGAACTGTATTAAGGGGTCGCAGCATTAGGAAGGTTGGGAAACACTGCAATAGAAGGACAGGTATGAAAACATCAAGCCTCGTGCAAAATACAACATTCGCTCGCACGAGGAGCAAAACTAATCATGAAGTAGTGAAAATAATTTTATGGTTGGGGGTCACCACAACACGAGGAACTCTATTAAGGGGTCGCGGCATTAGGAAGGTTAGGACAGGTGAGAAAACATCAAGCAGCGTGCAAAATGCAAAATTCGCTCGAACGAGGAGCAAAACTAATTGTGAATTAGTGAAAATAATTTTATGGTTGGGGGTCACCACAACACGAGGAACTCTATTAAGGGGTCACGGCATTAGGAAGGTTAGGACAGGTGAGAAAACATCAAGCAGCGTGCAAAATGCAAAATTCGCTCGCACTAAGTATGAAGTAGTGAAAATAATTTTATGGTTGGGGCTCACCACAACACGAGGAACTCTATTAAGGGGTCGCGGCATTAGGAAGGTTAGGACAGGTGAGAAAACATCAAGCAGCGTGCAAAATGCAAAATTCGCTCGCACTAAGTATGAAGTAGTGAAAATAATTTTATGGTTGGGGCTCACCACAACACGAGGAACTCTATTAAGGGGTCGCGGCATTAGGAAGGTTAGGACAGGTGAGAAAACATTAAGCAGCGTGCAAAATGCAAAATTCGCTCGCACGAGGAGCAAAACTAAATGCACAACTTTTCGTTTTGTTTTGGTTTCCCCCCCCCCCTCCACAACTGTTTCAAAATGGTCGCTGTGCAAAAGTTCCTTCCCTTCTTTGGCAGCTCTGTACGGAACGAGAGAGTGAAAACACACTCACACACACACAACGCAAGGCCTCAAAATAGAGATCTGGGTGGAAAGAGTGAATTCATAGATTCATACAAAGGTCCTCCTCATTGCAGACGGCAGCAAAGCGAGAACTCAATTGGGTCAAGGAGAAGGACAAACCTTGTTGGAGAAATGGGACGAGACACGATGTCAAGAAGGTCTACGACGGGTATCAAGAGAAATGGGACGAGACACGATGTCAAGAAGGTCTACGACGGGTATCAATCCCGATTTCCGACCCCGAATGAGTTTCCAAAGTCTTGCAAAGGCAAGGGTGACTCCCAGATCTGGTCTCGAAACTAGAAAGGAACTTTTTTGCAAATCTGAAGTCTAGTAATTTTCCAAAAGCAAGTCTCGCTCGTTTCGAATCGAGTCTTCCAATCGAGTCTAAAGCCTTCCCCGAACCCGTTCGCAAGACCCACCTCTGGCAACACGCGTCCCGGAGAAGCCGATCCTGTCTAAACGGCAGTTTTTTAATTCAAACCGATGCAGATCCCACCCCTGCGAGACGAGGCGGAGACGCGATCGCCTCCTCTGGAGGAGAGGGAAAATTAATAATAATAGGATTGGGTGCATCTACACTGTTGACTTAACACACTTTTACGCCACTTTGCGTGGAATCGAAGGTGTTAGATACTTCCACCAGGTCTGGGCAAACTTGGGCCCTCCAGGTGTTTTGGACTCCAACTTCCATCATTCCTAACATTCCTAGGAATGATGGGAGTTGGAGTCCAAAACACCTGGAGGGCCCAAGTTTGCCCAGACCTGGTCTTACAGTGGTATCAAACTGTGTTAAGTCAGCCGTGTAGATGCACCAAGGCAAAAAATGGAGAGGGGGATTTATATTCTTGATTCCTCTCTAAAACAGGTTCAAGCTGAGATGCAAAATCCCAGAAACTCATAACATTGAGCCACAACATTTAAAGTGGAATCAAACTGTGTTAACTGTACAGTGTAGACGCGCCTCTAAGGCAAAGCTTTGGGATTAGCTTTCTTGATTCATCTCTTTCTCAAGTCATCTCCAAAACAGGTTCAAGCTGAGCTACAAAACCCAAGAAAATACATAACATTGAGCCATGGAATTTAAACTGGAATCAAACTGTGTTAACTGTACAGTGTAGACGCGCCCCTAAGGAAAAGCTTTTCTCAATTCATCTCTAAAATACAATTTTCTCGATTCATCTCTAAAATACAAGGTTCAAGCAGAGCTACAAAACCCAAGACAATACATGACATTGAGCCATAGCATTTAAAGTGGAATCAAACTGTGTTAACTGTGCAGTGTAGACACCCCCCCCCCCAAGGAAAAGCTTTGGGGTCAATTTTCTCAATTCATCTCCAAAATAGGTTCAAGCTGAGCTACAAAACCCAAGAAAATACATAACATCGAGCCATAGAATTTAAAGTGGAATCAAACTGTGTTAAATGTACAGTGTAGACACACCCCTAAGTAAGGCAAAGCTTTGGAGTCTATTTTCTCGATTCATCTCCAAAATAGGTTCACGCTGAGCTACAAAACCCAAGAAAATACATAACATGGTGAGCTACAAAACCTAAGAAATCCATAACACTGAGCCACGGCATTTAAAGTGGAATCAAACTGTGTTAACTGTACAGTGTAGACACGCCCTTAAGGCAAAACTTTGGAGTTGGTTCTCTCTATTCATCTCCAAAATAGATTCGTGCACAATTTCTGCAAATCAGAAGAACACACTGTTGGGTTAATTTCTACTGCTTTATGGGAGTTGTAGTTTTACAAGGTCTTTAGCCAAATGGTGTATCCGCACTGTAGAATGAATGAATGAATGAATGCAGTTTGAATCAACTTGAAACTGTTAATGGGCCTTCCCGGAGTTGTAGTTTGTCCTTGGTCCTCTTCGAACGGCGAAGGCCTCGTGAAACTACAACTCCCATAGCTTCATAGCCTTCAGCTGTGGGAGTTTAAAGTGATGTCAAACTGCATTAACTCGACGTGTAGAATATGCACCATATGCATCAGTTAATGCACCATGTATTAAGGGTGCCATACATATATATATATATATATATATATATATATATATGCACCATGTATTACAGGCATGTATACATATGCACCAAAGGCAAAAGAATACATGGTGCATGTTCTACACTGTTGAGTTAACACAGTTTGATGCCACTTTAAACTCCCAAAGCTCAAGGCTATGAAATTATGGGAGTTGTAGTTCCACGAGGCCTTCACCATTCAAAAAGGACCAAGTCCTCATTAAACTACAACTCCCAGAACGCCCATTCAGACTTTCAAGTTGGTTCAAACTGCATTCATTCATTCTCCAGTGCGGACACACCGTTTGGCTAAAGACCTTGTAAAACTACAAAGTCCCATAAAGTTGGCTGAAGATCTTGTAAAACTACAACTCGTATAAAATGACACCTTGTAAAACTACAAGTCCCATAAAGTGGGCTAGAAGACATTTGTAAAACTACAACTCCCATAGAGTGGCCTAGAAGACCTCATAAAACTACAACTCCCATAAAGTGGGCTAAAGACCTTGTGAAACTGCAACTAAAGACCTCGTAAAACTACAACTCCTGTAAAGTGGACTAGAAAACCTTGTGAAACTACAAACTCCCATAAAAGTGGGCTGAAGACCTCATGAAACTACAAACTACAACTTCTATAAAGTGAGACCCTGTAAAACTACAACTCCCATAAAGTAGGCTGAAGACCTTGTAAAACTACAAACTCCCATAAAGTGGGCTGAAGACCTTGTGAAACTGCAACTAAAGACCTCGTGAAACTACAACTCCCGTAAAGTGGGCTGAAGACCTCGTGAAACTGCAAACTCTCATGAAGTGGGCTGAAGACCTTGTAAAACTACAAACTCCCATAGAGTGGGCTGAAGACCTTGCAAAACTACAACTCCCATAAAGTGAGACCTCATAAAACTACAACTACTATAAAGTGAGACCTCGAAAAACTACAACTCCCATAAAAGTGAGACCTCGTAAAACTACAACTACTATAAAGTGAGACCTCGAAAAACTACAACTCCTATAAAGTGAGACCTTGTAAAACTACAACTCCCATAAAAGTGAGACCTCGTAAAACTACAACTACTATAAAGTGAGACCTTATAAAACTACAACTCCTATAAAAGTGAGACCTTGTAAAACTACAACTCCCATAAAAGTGGGCTGAAGACCTTGTAAAACTACAACTCGGTTGCAAAGTGGATTTGTTCTGATACATATCAGGCCTGGGGCCAACTTGGGCCCTCCAGGTGTTTTGGACTACAACTCCCACAATTCCTAACAGCCGGTAGGCTGTTAGGAATTGTGGGAGTTGTAGTCCAAAACACCTGGAGGGCCCAAGTTGGCCCCAGGCCTGATTGAGATGGAAGCAAAACTATAACTCACACACACACACACATATATATATAGATAGATAGATCGATACAAACAACTCACCTTAGAAGAAAGGGAAAAGAATATATATATATGTATATTAAAAAAAATAATTAAAAATGCAAAATAATTAATTAAGAGGGGGGAAATTTTTTCTCTCCTCCTTCTCCTCTTCTTTTTCTTCCCCCCTCCTTTTCCTTTCAGGGGTGGGAGGGGGTCCTTGTCTCCTCCAAATCTGTTGGGAAGAAAAGTTTCTTTTTTCTTCTCTCTTCCCCCCTCCTGCTGACGTCACAATCGGCGGGCACTTTTGATGATCACGCGCGTTCGCGGCTGCTTCCTTCCACGTTCCGCGGGGCGGGGGCTCTTCTCTCTCTCTTTCTTCTCTTCCTCTTCCAAAGTCACCCCAAAAGAGAGCCTTCTTCCTCCTTTTTTCCTGCAAGGCTTTGCTTTGCTTTGCTTTCCTCCCTCGCCCTTCCAGGCTGAGAGGCTGCTTCTCCTCTTTGCTGCGGTTCTGTCCCGGAATAGGAAAGGGCGCGGACTCCAAGACTCTTTCTCCTCCCTGCAGCCTTGCGGGCGGCACTGCGCATGCGCCCGCCGGCCTCTTAAAGGGCCAGTACTCCCTTCTTTTTCTTTCTTTTCCCTCCACACCCACTCGCTGCCGTTTTTTTGCCCACTTCCTATATAGCATTTTAAAGTGGAATCAAACTGTGTTAACTCTACAGTGGAGACGCACCCTTAAGGTAAAGCTTTAGGGTCAGTTTTTGCCCGCTTCCTATATATAGAAGTTACTTTTCTCTTTAAGGCAGAAGTTACTTTTCTCCTTAGGACTCCATGAGAGTTAAAGCGGTATCAAAACGTGTTAACTCTGCAGTGTAGATGCACCTAGGGTTGAGACCTATTATTTGCCCTCTGCAATGTAGATGAGACCTATTTGCCCACTTCCTATATATAGAAGTTACTTTTCTCTTTAAGGTAAAAGTTACTTTTTTTCTTTAGGATTCCATGAGAGTCAAAGCGGTATCAAACCGTGTTAACTCTGCAGTGTAGACGCACCTAGGGTGAGACCTATTTTCCCACTTTCCTACATATAGAAGTTATTTTTTCTCTTTAGGGTAGAAGTTACTTTTTTTCTTTAGGATTCCATTAGAGTTAAAGCGGTATCAAACCGTGTTAATTCTGCAGTGTAGACGCACCTAGGGTTGAGACCTATTATTTGCCCTCTGAAATGTAGATGAGACCTATTTGCCCACTTTCCTATATATAGAAGTTACTTTTCTCTATAAGGTAGAAGTTACTTTTCTCTTTTAGGGTTCCATGAGAGTTAAAGCTGTATCAAACCGTGTTAACTCTGCAGTGTAGATGCACCTAGGGTGAGACATATTTTCCCACTTTCCTATATATAGAAGTTACTTTTCTCTTTAGGGTAGAAGTTACTTTGCTCTTTAGGACTCCATTAGAGTTAAAGAGGTATCAAACCATGTTAACTCTGCAGTGTAGATGCACCTAGGGTTGAGACCTATTATTTGGCCTCTGCAATGTAGATGAGACCTATTTGCCCACTTCCTATATATAGAAGTTACTTTTCTCTTTAGGGTAGAAGTTACTTTTCTCTTTAAGGTAGAAGTTACTTTTCCTCTTTAGGGCAGAAG